>NC_080179.1:4756840-4892183 GCF_950295315.1 Erinaceus europaeus
GTGTTGGGTTCCTTAGGATCTATCCCCAGGAGAGGAATTGCAGGGTCATAGGGCAGGTCCATTTCTATCCTTCTGAGAGTTCCCCAGACTGTTCTCCACAGAGGTTGGACCAATTGACATTCCCACCAGCAGTGCAGGAGGGTTCCTTTGACCCCACACCCTCTCCAGCATTTGCTGCTGTTACCTTTTCTGATGTGTGACATTCTCACAGGAGTGAAGTGTATCTCATTGTTGTCTTGATTGGCATTTCTCTAATAATCAGAGACTTGGAGCATTTTTTCATGTGTTTCTCGGCCTTTTGGATCTCTTCTGTGGTGACTATTCTGTCCATATCCTCTCCCCATTTTTGGATGGGGTTATTTGTTGTCTTGTTGAGATTTGCAAGTTCTTTATATATTCTGGTTATTAGCCTCTTGTCTGATGTATGTCATGTAAAGATCTCCCATTCTGTGAGCAGTCTCTTGGTTTGGGTAGTGGTTTCTTTAGCTGTGCAGAAGCTTTTTAATTTGATGTAGTCCCATAGGTTTATACTTGCCTTAGTCTTCTTTGTAATTGGATTCGTTTCATTGAAGATGCCTTTAAAATGTATGTGGAAGAGTTCTGCCAATATTTTCCTCTAAGTATCTGATAGTTTCTGGTCTAACATCCAAATCCTCGATCCACTTGGAATTTACTTTCATATTTGGTGAAATACAGTGATTCAGTTTCATTCTTCTGCATGTTTCAACCCATTGTTTCCAACACCATTTGTTGAAGAGACTCTGCTTTCCCCATTGAATAGTCTGGGCACCTTTGTCAAAGATTAGATGTCCTTAGGTGTGGGGGGTATTTCCAATTTTTTAAGAAATAAGAACAGGTTGCTTTTGGCTCACTTTTTATTGGATTTTCAGCAAATAATATTTATAGGACCCTAAATGCCTTTATTTTACTATCCCATAATGGCCACAGTCTTTACACAATTATATGACAGCCTCAAACTTGGCCTGTTAAGTGAAGTCACATTTTCTGTCAGAATATGGACGTTCTTAAGGCTTACTGACAAGGTTAATTTTGCATTTTATTTTGATTGTATAGTCGCTTGTTTTCCAGGGGATGTATGTATTTCTGCATGCAGTCAAAGGAACACCTTTTGAAACTCCTGACCAGGGGAAAGCAAGACCCCTGACTCACTGGGAACAGCTGGACGATGGAGTACAGTTCACATCTTCACGGAAGTTTCTCACAATTTCTCCAATAATCCTGTAAGTGGTAGAAATGCCATTCTTTCTCAAGGTGAATCTCTTTAGTATTTTTAACCGGGTCACCTCTCAGCTCTGGCTTATACTGGTCGGTGCCAGGGCCTGGGGCGTTGGCGCCTTAGACCTGAAAGTCTTTTTGCATCGCCACTATGGTGTCTTCTTTTTTTAAATATTTTTATTTTTCAATCTTGATTTATTTTTATAATTTCTTTATTGGGGAATTAATGTTTCACATTCAACAGTAAATACAATACTCTGTGCATGCATATCATTCCCCAGTTTCCCGTATAACAATACAACCCCCACTAGGTCCTCTGTCATCCTTCTTGGACCTGTATTCTCCCCACCCACCCACCCCAGACTATGCTGTCTTCTAAGCCCTAAACTAAACCTAGGATCCCCCCCCCCTTTTTATTTTTATTTTATACAGCAGGGAAAAGAGAGATACCTGCAGTACTGCTTCACTACTCTTGAAGTTTCCCCCTTGTAGGTAGGGACCAAAGATTTGAACCCAGATCCTTGTGCATAGTAACATGTGCACTCAACCAAGTACCCCACTGCCTGACCCCAGAAATTTTTAAGTACAAGACTGAATAAAGCAGTCCATTAATTTAGCTGAATTTGAATCTTAAAAACAATATTTTGCTGAAAACTATCAATAAATAGCTACCTCAGAGTACAAGATACTAATTAGCAGAGTTATTAACACAATAATAAAAGATTGTAAAGTTTTCATAGCACGTCGAGTCATTACATATGAAGACAGCATTAAATGTTCCTTAGAATGCTGACACATTCTAGCAATTATAAGACAAATACATTGTTCTTAAATTGCTTTCAGAAAACCTAAACACATAACCACACTACAAACTTCTTTCACTGTCGGATTTATGTCTCCAAATCCCCCAATGGACTTGGCTAACAGGAACATGTCATTGATTCCTATTCCATTTGAGTCCTCTTGAAAAAAAACATCATGACTTAGAGATGACAAGTTTAAGTTTTCGCTGTAATGTAAGACCTGGTCGAGTCCTGTAGCGGTCAGCCCGCCTGATCTGCTCATGAGTAAAACCGTAGCTGTGTGAATGGGACTGGCTCTAATACTATAAGAGCATCAGTGAAGTCGCAACCCTGTAAAGCAGTTTTCTATTCAGCATTTCATTTCAGTGCTGCTAGGAACTGAGCCTAGGACTTTGGGGCATCAGGCCTTAAAGTCTTGTGTATAAACACTATGCTGTCTCCCCAGTCTTTATTTTTACCACTTTTTAGTATTTCTCTGATGGAAATTTTATTTTACTATATACTTTTCTTTAAGGAATTTTTTTTCCCCCTTTGGTCATCACCAGGTCTTCATTGCTTAAGGTTTACTTGTTAAGATTTATATATATATATTAGAGCTGAGGAGACAGCGTAATGATTGTGCAAAAAGACTTCCATGCCTGAGGCTCTGAAGACCCAGGTTCAAACCGGTTCACCACCATAAGCCAGAGCTGAACAGTGCCCTGGTCTCTCTCTCTTTCTGAATCTTCTCCCTCTGTATCTCTTTCATTAAAATAAATAAAATATTTTTAAAAATAAATAAAAATACATTTAAATATTAACAAGAGCATGATTCGGGCACATGCAATGCTGGGGATTGAACTCAGGACCTCATACCTGAGAGACCAATGTTTTATACAATGTACCACCCTCCTATCCCAGGTTGACTTTCTTTAGATGAAGATGAGGTGGAGTGGGAGGAGATGGGGCTGGAGGGAGGAGCCACAACAGCAGGGAAACTTCTTCCTTTGCAGTGGGGGTCTGACTCAAAGCTGGGTTGTGTGCCTGGGGAAGCAGACGCTAGGTAGGTGAGCTCTTTTGCTGACTCTGCAAAGACTTTATAATAGTTCGCATGGAATTCCATATCCAGTACAACTACTTGCAAGTGGTGGATGTTTCATATATAACTTGATCAAACACCTAAGCATAATGTATCTGTAGTAGAATCAGTGCGTTCTGCAAGAGCTGGAAATAAAGGCATGCACATCTCAAACTGGGACTGAAGGGGAGTTTGGTTTTGTATAGACGTTCAAATATGGGAAACATGTTCAAATGAATATAATAAACTTGTCATAAAATGGCACTTTTTTCTCCCATACATTTATAGCACTTTGAGGAAGGTTTTTTTGTTGCTTTGTTTTAATTCTGTGTAAGTTAATGTCAAAGGGAAAAAAAAATTGTCTGATGTAAGAAAGTAACCATATTAACAAGAATATAGCTTATTCAGATAGCCCCAAGCTGGAATGTCGACTCTACTACTTTCTATCTTTGTGATATAACTGTGTTCATTTGCTTCAGCTGTGAAATGCCAAGGATTGTGTTATGCTACATCTCTTTGAAAAAAAAAAATCTGGCATACTGAATTTTCATTAAGAACTGGCAGAAAAATTCAATAAAGATACAGCTCCACATATCAGATTCCTAAGATGCATTTTTGACCTACATATATAATTTCAAATACTCTGGTTAAATTCCTTCCATAAGTAAAGAAACTATATTAAAGTTATCTTTACACTATTTATACTTACTAGAATACTTCCACATTTGCTACTTTGGCCTTTTGTAAGTTAAGTAGGGTGTGCACTGTTATCCCCAAAGTTTGACAAAACACGACAGACTCAAATGCATTACTTTCCTCCGGACTTTTTAAATAGTTAGATTCATAAACCCGCTAAACCCTAACCTTCCAGCTTCTAGCCTGGTCTCATCCTCGGGTACAATACGCTTCCTTGCAAACAAATGCTATCACACTGACTCCTAGCTGGACTTCACAGTGATCTTGGTAGGCTGTTTCAGTTTTTGTTACAAGTTAAGTAATTTACCGACAATCCACACACACAATTAGTTTTTGTTAAAAGACATAGTGAACATTCGACAAGTCATAATTAGAAGATGTCCCAAGATTTATTATTTCTAATATGTCAGATTAGATTAAGTTCAAAATATTGGGAAATCAAATGAGTATTTTATTTAGTGAAGGGAGTGTAAGATCTGTCTTCAGGTCTGTGAAAGTAGGAAGAGAACATTTTAAAGCATAGGTTGAGGAATATGGTTCATTTTAGAGAAAGATTTTTCTGATTTTGTGAAACAGTTGGGATATTACAGAATCACTCAGTGTAGATTGTTCTGCAAGTTATGTTTCCAGCTTTCTGTGATTTTTTTTTTGGTCATACTTGGAAATTGCTGTTTTACCCATATTACATAAATTACTTATCTCTTATTACTAAAAAACAATGACAGTACATAGAAGTCTGTGAGAATTCTTTGTACTATAAAACTGTACCTGTAGGCAATGGCGCAGCAGCTTAAGCACAGGTGGCGCAAAGCGCAAGGACCGGCGTAAGGATCCCGGCTCCCCACCCGCAGGGGAGTCGCTTCACAGGCGGTGAAGCAGGTCTGCAGGTGTCTGTCTTTCTCTTCCCCTCTCTGTCTTCCCCTCCTCTCACCATTTCTCTCTGTCCAACAACGACATCAATAAAAACAATATAGTAACTAGAACAATAAAAAACAAGGGCAACAAAAGGGAATAAATAAATATTTTTTAAAAAACTGTAATAAGCACTTGTATGCTAATTTTTAGTTATGATCAACTCAAATGCAGCCTTTTATTCTTTGCCTGGTAACGCACTCTTTCAGCCGCTCAGTAGTATGCCTGCACTATGCTGTGCCCGTGACTAATGAATGCTAAACGCTCTTAGTTTATGGTCTTAAAAACGACCTAGGCTTGTTAACACAAATGTCTCATGTTGGATGCTTTTTAATATGCTTATACATTTAGCTGTAGGAAAACAGCTGGGATTTTATAGCAGTGCCTTTCAAGTTTGCAGTTAAAGTGGTTGTAGGCATGTTCGACTACAGTATAGAAATGAGACTATCAAAAGGTATCATGATTGTTCCTTTCTTTCAAACATACTGAAAGTACCAGTGCAGCAAAACCCCATTTTCCACAGGTTCATATTATCTTTATGAGTCTGAAGCTTTAAGAATATGATGGATACCTTAGCTTCAGATCTTCGCCTCACAAACATGTTCACTAATAGAAAACTGCATTTGGAATTTCAGGTACTGCCTGCCTGCACAGTCTAGCTTGAGAACCTTTTGCTTTAACGGATGCTCCATTAACTTCATTTCACATACTTGCAAAAACAAAGGCCGCACATGTGCCTCCAGAGACAAAGGTTTTAATTCCATAATAAAAATGATTTAGACTAACAGGCTCTGATGCTTCCTCCTTTTTAAGTGCTCAGAAAAGGTTTTGTTTTTAGTAATTACCTAGCTGTCAGTGGCCTTTTTCTGCATTTTGATTTTTAGCTCTTAAGTAATTTCAGTTTTAGATGTTACATATGTTCTTTTATTTCTACAGATATTTTCTGGCAAGTTTCTATACGAAATATGATCCAACTCACTTCATCCTAAACACAGCTTCTCTCCTGAGTGTGCTAATTCCCAAAATGCCACAGCTACACGGTGTTCGGATCTTTGGAATTAATAAGTACTGAAGTGTTTTGACACTGGACAAAGTTGTTTTCAGCTGAGTTTCCTGCAAGGAAGGAATGCTAGTCAACTGCACTGTTTCTGTGACAATGTGAAATACAGCCTTTCCGTGGGAGAACTGAGCACTGGCTCTTCATAGGCTGTTTGGAAGTGCAGACCTTGGCTAAAAGGCGCTTTAATGTTTAATGCATCTCATGGATTGTTGAAGAGAGGCTGCATTGTTAGGCTGGGCAGGCCCAGCGTAAGATGTAAATGACTATGATATGAGGGGAAAATAGACACATTCAAGGAAATAAAGAGATTTTGAAGAAACTGGGAACAGTTAGTTTATAACGAATGGATATTATGTTAGGAGACAAGAACTGCCAGTCACTCAGTGTTCAGTTTAAGCAGAGTTACATGTAAACCCAGCATCTTCTACTCACGGGTTTATTACTGACTGTTTTGTTTTGCTACATACTCCTCTTGTGTTGACTAAGCAGCCGTCTACACACTTGTCTTACACAGACCAATTTCTGCCTTAGAAATGGGCTTCTTTGGGTAGTATCTCATGGTGTGTAGATGGATGGATCGCTTTTACATTTACTAAGTTGCTGGGTTGTTGAAGGTTCCACTTCATGTGTGATGGGTGATAGAAACTAGACATCTTAGAAATAGCTTCTCAGGCTTCCAGTTTTGGAGCAAAGTGGATTTTGCTGCCTTTTCAGGCACAGGGCAACTAAACCAATTAAGAAAATAATTTATTTCACACAGTTAAGGTATGTGGTAATTTATTTGGTTAAGCATTCTTACTGTTGAAGTCTGCCAATCTTTAGAAAAGGAGATATAAAGTTGACAGGTGTAGAGACAACCTGTGGTCTTAAGAAGCTGATGCAGTAGTAGTCAAATAAATAATGGAATCTTCTTCAGCAGGTCTGAACTAAAACATAACATCATCCTAATTCCTCCTGCTCGTAGCACCCTGGCCCCCCAGATTTTGCCCATTAATATCTTGCAGTTCCATACAGAAACCATAGTGTATGCAACCCCAAATGGTAACTCGTTTGAAAGCAGTGACCATACTGAATTCTTGCAACTTAAGAGAAGTTGCTTATAGTTGATGACATTAATTGCAAGAAATTTCTATATAATATTTGGAAAATAAACATGTCCAAAAAAACAAAGTTCCAATATGGGATCAAACTAAAAACTACAGTAAGGTTTGTAAACAAAAAAAATGAGTTAAAAAAAAAAAATACCAACTTAAAAATCAATTTGCTTCAATAAACTGACCTTTGGGGATACGGGCCATTGTTTTGTACTTTCAAGTAATCAAGTTTACAAATCAGATGTGTTATATGTCTTTGTATATTTGCCTTGTCTTGTGTATTTTGAAATAATCCATAACCTACACGTTAATAAAAGTTGTTCTTTGGTGTAAGATTATTGCAAAAACTCTCCAGTTTAGTCATCAAAGTAATGCTTAATATTTTTCAAGTTTATTTTTTAAGCAGCCAGATTTGTAAAATTATGGTGATTGGAAGTATTTCCTGGCTTCCTAATTTCATCTCGAAAGACTTTTTTTTTTTTTTGCAGATTTTAGAGAAAGCTGCCTCTAAGATAGGCCTTTTGCTGCCCTCTTCCCCCTTCATACATCAGTGTCTTAAAACTTTATTCAGTGGATAGTTTAAGGCCTACTTGGTTGTAGGTACTCTTAGGTGTTGTGGATACATTATGTGGACAACATACAGCCAAGTCCTTTCCCTTATGTGCTTAATTGCAAGTTGAAAAACGGATAATTATGTAAAATTATGCACATTTCATGTAGTGATAGATACATGCAGAACCAAAAGGAATAGTGTAAGTGCCATTTCACTCTATTACTCAAGAGAAAATCACATTCCTTCCTAATGACGCCTAGAGTTCTGCTGCTTCACATCATTCAGCATTCAGACTCCGCACAGGCCAGAAGATAGTCGATTTGCCGTTGGCACCAGCTGACATAAGGATGATGATTTTAATACACACCTCCTGAGCATGATTAAGATTCCCAGAAAAACCATACTGATTGAGTCCAGGCTAGATTCCATCGTAGAATAGAAAAATATTGAGACCAGGCGGTGGTGCACCTGGTTAAGTGTGTGCATCACAGGGCACAAGGACCCGGGTTCAAGCCCCTGCCCCCCCCCCCCCCCCCGCCTGCAGGGGGAAAGCTTCAGGAATGATGGGCAGGGCTGCAGGTGTCCGTCTCTTTCCCTCTATATCTAGCTCACTTCCCTCTGTTTCTATATCCAATAGTAAATACATATAAGAAAAAGTCAAAAAGAACTTCTGTGCCAAGTGGTGGTGCACCTCGTAGAGTGCACACATTACCATGCATGAGGACTTGGTTTCAAGCACCGGGTTCCCACCTGCAGAGGGGAATCTTTACAAACGATGAAACAGCACTGCAGCTGTCTATCTTCCTGTTTCCTCTCAATTTGTCTCTATCAAAGAGAAAGAGAGGAGCCACAAGGAGTTCATCATAAAGATGCCCTGTGCCCCAGTGATGTCTAGCTGCAGTAAAAATATTAGGACTTGGGAGGTGACATAATGGTTCTGTGAAAGAACCATCTTTTGGGCCTGAGCCTCAGAGGTCCCAGGTTCAGTCCCCAGCACCTCCATAAACCAGAGCTGAAAAAGGAAAGAAATCTGTTCAAATCTTTTAAGTTCACACAAGAATGTTGAATACATATTACGCTGAAGATTGCCTACATAATAAGCAAAGTTCATATGATTCATCATGAAAATAGGGTTTTTTTCCCAAGAAATGTCTGCCCCTTTCTAGAAATTATTAGTGATTTGTATTGATTTACAAAATTATAAGACTGGGTATAATTCCACACTGTTCCCAACACCAGAGTTCTGTGCCCCACTCCCTCCATTGCGGGCTGCAGTATTCCTCCCAACGTCACAGATAGGGTGACTATTATTTCTATGATTGTCTAGATTTGCCTTTCCTCCCCCCCCGCCCCCCGTCCTGCCTTCTTTCTTAAGTCACACGCACACCTTTTCCTACTTCATAATGTCCTTTCTTTTCCCTCTCATCTTTCTAGGTCCTGAAGAAATTGGAGTTCAGGGCTCTCTGGCCTTCCTTTAACATTTTTCCTCCTTGGGAGTATGGACCAATTATTATTATTATTTAACCAGAGCACAGCTCAGCTCTGGCTTATGGTGGGGCAGGGGATTGAACCTGGGACTTTGGAGCCTCAGGCATGAGAGTCTCTTTGCATAGCCGATACGCTGTCTCCCTTCAACCCTAGGACCAGAATCATTTATGGGGAGCAGAAGGTGGGAGTTGTGGCTTCTGTCATTGCTTCTCCTCTGGACTAGGTGTTGGCAGGTGGATCCGTCCCCAGCCTGTCTGTCCTTCCCTCTGGGGCTGGGCTGTGGTGAGGGGGCTCCAGCACTGAGACCAGGGAAGGGGGGTCAGCACCGAGTCAGGGCAGGGGGGTCAGCACCGAGTCAGGGCAGGGGGGTCAGCACCGAGTCAGGGCAGGGGGGTCAGCACCGAGTCAGGGCGGGGGGGTCAGCACCGAGTCAGGGCGGGGGGGTCAGCACCGAGTCAGGGCGGGGGGGTCAACAGTGAGTCAGGGCGGGGGGGTCAGCACCGAGTCAGGGCGGGGGGTCAGCAGTGAGTCAGGGCAGGGGGGTCAGCACCGAGTCAGGGCGGGGGGGTCAGCACCGAGTCAGGGCGGGGGGGTCAACAGTGAGTCAGGGCGGGGGGGTCAGCACCGAGTCAGGGCGGGGGGTCAGCAGTGAGTCAGGGCAGGGGGGTCAGCACCGAGTCAGGGCGGGGGGGTCAGCACCGAGTCAGGGCGGGGGGGTCAGCACCGAGTCAGGGCAGGGGGGTCAGCACCGAGTCAGGGCGGGGGGGTCAACAGTGAGTCAGGGCAGGGGGGTCAGCACCGAGTCAGGGCGGGGGGTCAGCAGTGAGTCAGGGCAGGGGGGTCAGCACCGAGTCAGGGCGGGGGGTCAGCAGTGAGTCAGGGCAGGGGGGTCAGCACCGAGTCAGGGGCAGGGGGGTCAGCACCGAGTCAGGGCGGGCGGGGGGGTCAGCACCGAGTCAGGGCGGGCAGGGGGGTCAGCACCGAGTCAGGGCGGGCGGGGGGATCAGCACTGAGCCCGGGGCAGGTGCCCAGCACACGGCTGCGGTCGTCCGCCCCGGGCGGCGCCATCGGCACAGGCGCTCGCTGAGGCGTCTCCACGGCCGCGGCTTCCATGTCAGCGCTCTGCACCGAGCCGTGCGTGTGCCCCGGCCTCCACGCTGTCGGGAAATATCAGGGTCACCGCCGGTGTTGATTCCTGTAAAATGAAACAAGAAGGGGCCGGGTGGTGGTGCACCTGGTTAAGCGCATATGTTATAGTGCGCAAGGACCCAGGTTCAAGCCCCCGGTCCCCACCTGCAGGGGAGAAGCTTCATGAGTGGTGAAGCAGTGTTGCAGGTGTCTCTCTATCTCTCTCCCTGTCTATCACCCCCTTCCCTCTCAATTTCTGGCTGTCTCTATCTAATACATAAATAAAGATAATAAAAAATTTAAAAAAAAAAAATGAAACAAGAAATCTACACCCGCCTCCTTTCCGGTAAGGCTCTAAGCTCAGACAACATAACAAAGACGGGACGTCGCACGAGGGTGGTCGTCCTCCGCTCACCTGCCACGCCGTCGGAGGGCCGTTGACGTAATCACCTCGCGCAGCTTCCGGAACGACAGGCGTGACGATGAAGACGAGCGACGCCCCTTTCCCCCGGCCCTCCTCCTCCCCCGCGGTTGCGGGCGCCGTTTGATGACATCATCCCCAGCGCCCTGGGTGCGCGCTCCTTTCGCCGGGCTTCCGAGCGACGCGCCGTAGGGCCGTGACTACTGACGTAGGCGGAGCGACTCGGGCGCGGTCCCGATGACGTCACTCCCGGGCGCCCGTTCTGGATTCTTGGCCGGGCTGCGGAGCTTTTGTACAGACGCACGGGACGCGCGTCCTGGTTGTCGAGGAAGGTGGGTGATGGCTCGGCCCTGCCTGCAGCCCCGCGCGAGCCGAACCCCAGCCGCAGGGGACACTCGGGGGCTGCTGGGCTGAGCTTGACTGGCGGCCGAGCTTGATGGTCGTGTTTTGTTTGTTTGTTTTGTTTTTACATCGTTTTTATTTGTCACCCGAGCACGTTGCTCAGCTGTGGCCAAAGTGCGGCCGGGGGCCTGAACCTGGGCCTTTGCAGCCTCGGGCGTGAGCGTCTCTGCAGAACCGTCGTGCGGTGTCCCCCGCCCTGTGGCCGCAAAGCTGAGGGGCCCGGGTGGCCTCGAGAGCCTGCAGCTGCGGTGCAAAGCCCGGCCGAGCTCGTCGCCCTGCCCCCGACCCCGGGGCCGCGCAAACCCTGCTGCCGAGGCGGAAATGGAGACACGCAGCAAGGGGGCGAGGCCGGAGGGTGGGCGGATCCTTGAGGAAACGGAGATTTAACAGGATTGTTCGTGGACTTCAGCTTCCTGAGAAGGCTTGCTTAGAAGACCAAATCTTTTTTATTAGAGATTGAATAATGATGAACAAGCTTGTGGGATGAGAGGGTACAATTCCCACCACCAGAGTTGGCAACTCCTTTGGAAGGCTCCGTATTCTTTATCCCTCTGGGAGTACGGGCCAACATTATCTTTATTTATTTGGTAGAGTCAGCCCGAAATCTAGAGGGAAGGGGGAGAGAGAGACAGAGAGACCCCTGCAACCCGGCTTCACCACTCAGGAAACTTCTCCCCTGCAGGTGGGGACCGCGGGGCTCGAACCCGGGTCCCTGTGCGCTCAGCCAGGTGCGCCGCCACCCGGCCCCTGGACCAACATTCTTTGTGGGGTGCAGAAGGTGGAAGGTCTGGCTTCTGTCATTGCTTCCCCGCTGCACATGGGTGTTGACAGGTGGATCCACACTCCCAGCCTGTCTCTCTCTTTCCCTGGTGGGGCAGGGCTCTGGGGAAGCGGAGCTCCAGGACACACGGGTGGGGTCGTCTGTCCAGGGAAGTCTGGTCGGCCTCTGACAGCCTCTGCAAATTAGTGGCTGGAAGCAAAAAAAAAAAAAAAAAAAAAAAAAAAAATTGTTTAATAAACAGCAACCTAAAGGTAGGGGTAGAGCAAATGAAACTAGGGGTCTTGAAAGTATTTTTTCTTTTCTTTATTTTTTCATCAGCCCACTGCTCAGCTCTGGCTTATGGCGGTGTGGGGGATTGAACCTGGGATGTGAGAGCCACAGGTGTGAAAGTCTCTTTGCATCACCATTAGCTATCTCCCCCCACTCGGAAGTGTATTTTTGGTGCGTTCCAAGGGGCCCCTGACTTCAGTGATGTTCGCCTGAGCCTGACAGCTGACATGCAGATAGAATAAAAATATGTCTGGGAAGATGGTGTCAGGGTTTAGAGTAGGGCTAGAACGCTGCAAATCCTTAAATTTTATTTTGAACAGTGCTCCCAGGAAAAACTCTGGTGGTTATCCTTGGGGAGGAGGGAGGCACATAACATGGGTGACTAAATTATCTTGTATATTGCTATTAAATCACTCATAAAAAATCCCAAAGAGTGTTCCCAAGAAGTAGTCTGTTCCATTTTGCCGTTGATGTATAACATTTTGCCTTAAGTTTAACAATCAATAATGTACTGTGATATTAGCTATCTGTAAAGAAAATGTATATTTTTGTGAGAACAATATGGAAGTAATACTAACAAAAGTATATCTAACTTAACCTGTTTTCACCCTTAGCATGGAGTGTCATGCTGTTACTTATATTGACTGGCTGCTGTGTAGCCTGAAAGACTTGACAAACTTTTACAAACTTTCATGTAATTTTATAAAACTAGATACTGAGAATTCACCAGATTTTTAGAATTTTGCTTAGCTCAATGCCTCATTGGTTAATATCAGTTCAAAATAGAAATAGATTTATCTCTATGACTCTTTTCCAGAAATCATCGACAGAGGAGGTATGCTAATATTAAATAAGACCGCAGGAGTCTTTTTTAAGCCATCAAAAAGAAAAATATGTGAATTTCTGAGAAACTTTAATTATCACCCTGGGAAACTATTTCTCCATAAAGTAGTTCTGGGAATTGAAACCAGCTGTGATGACACAGCAGCCGCTGTGGTGGATGAGACCGGAGATGTCTTGGGAGAAGCGATACATTCCCAAACTCAAGTCCATTTAAAGTAAGTAGCCACGAGCTCGGGAGTTTACTTAAGGAAAAAAAAAAGTAGAGTGGAATAATGTTTCTGTGTTGTCATGTGTGGAGATTGAATTTTAGGAGCTGGTTTCATTAGTGCAAATTCTTTTTTATAAATTCTTTTTAAATATTTACTTATTTGATAGAGATAGAGAATTTGAGAGAGGAGGGGGAGGTCGGGGAGAAAGAGACAGAGAGACATCTACAGCCCTGCCTCACCACTCATGAAGCTCCCCCCCCCCAGCAGGTGAATGCAGAATCCTCTAAACGGCACTTTAGAAAAAGACTTGACACCCTTCAGTCTAGCTCGAAAGCGCCCCACAGTTAAGTCTGCGTCTTGCCCGATCCTGTCACCAAAACGAAAGTAAGCTCTCACCCAACTCAGTAATATTTTTTGATATGAGTGGTGCATTTGGCATACCAGCTAGTTTTCTTAAAATATTTTTTAATCTTTATTTTTATGGAAAGAGGCTGCCAGAAATTGAGAGGAGTGGAGAGATAAAGAGGGGGAGAGACAGAGGGACCCCTGCAGCCCGGCCTCACCACTCGTGAAGCTTCCCCCCTGCAGCTGGGGACTGAGGCCTCAAACCCGGATCCTTGCTCACTGTAACATGTGCGCTCAGCCAGGTGCACCTCCACCCGGCCCCACCCACTAGTGTTTTTGTTTGTTTTCAATATTTGAGGTGGTCATCTACTACTTTTCCTACATATATATATATATATATATATATATATATATATATACCGAGAATCAAAATTACCCACCTGAGCATGGACCGCCAGCATCTATTTCAGTATTGTAAGCTCTCTGCTGCTCTGCCATTTCCGCCAGTCTCGTGTGTGTTCAAAACATCTTTATCTTCTCATCTTCATTGCACAAGTGTCTTCATGCTCCTGTAATTTTTTTTCCTAGTCATTACTACTCATTACCTGAATCATCTTCGGTGTCTTAAGTCTATTATATCCAGTTAGTTATTACAGGTTTCTTTTTTTTTTTTTAATTGACATAGCATTTTACAAGACTGTTTTTGTTTTGGGGTACAACTTCACATCTCCTCAAAATATGTTAGCACACCATGCCCAAGACCAAAATGCTAATCTCCCAGCACAAGGTAAATCAAACACAGACCCGACAGCCCCCTCTCCTCAGGAGCCTGAGATCTGATGTCAGAGACTAAGGGTTTAAGTTTGGCTTTTTTTTAATTTATATTTTTTAATACTTATCTATTTATTATTGGCTAGAGACAGAGAAATTGAGAGGTGGGGGAGAGCCAGAGAGGGAAAGAGATAAAGAGACCCCTGCAGCCCTGCTTCACCACTTGTGAAGCTTCCCCTCACCCCCAGGTGGGGACCAGGGCCTTGAACCTGGGTCCTTGTGCACTGTAATGTGTGTGCTTAACTAGGTGCACCACAACCCAGCCCCTATATTTGACTTTTTAAGTTCTCCTGCGTTGTTTCCTTAGACCCCACGTATGAGTGAGATCATCCTCTCAGTGTTTTCAGTCTTTCTCCTCCTGGTTATTTCTCTTAGCAGGATCCCCTTCAACTCCAACTCTGCTGTAGCAAAAGGCAAGAATGTGAAGCCAGGTATTAGTCCGTTACTTGTACATACACACCATAGCCTCCTTATCCACTCCCCTGTTGTTATTCACAAATTTCTCGCTCCACTCATATTGGTCACCCAGGTAAGATGTAGGCACGTGACAGAAATAGTCTTGCAGAGGCCTATTAAATAGTTTTCCCTGTTCACAAGAGACATTATTTTTCCTTGTTCAAGACTTCTTCCTTAAAATGTTTCCTAGGATTATCTTGGGGATCTCATTCATCATCAAACAGATCCATAGTAGCTTGTGGAGAGTTTTGAAAAGTCAGACACATACCCTTGCACACTACATACGGAGTTTTTAATAGCAGGTTGCACTGTAAGACCCATATTTAAAGTATTTACTGTCCTAGCTATATAGTGATTCATTTTAAAGCCTATCTTCAGTAACAATGTGTGCTATTTTCTTTCTTTTTATGATCTGAACACCTGTCTCTGTTTCTCTCAGAACAGGTGGCATTATTCCTCCAGTGGCTCAACAGCTTCACAGAGAACATATTGCGCGGATAGTGCAGGAAGCTTTGTCTGCGAGTCAGGTCTCTCCCAGTGAACTCTCCGCAGTCGCAACCACCGTCAAGCCGGGACTTGCTTTAAGCTTGGGAGTGGGCTTGTCCTTTAGCTTACAGCTCGTAGCCCAGCTCAGAAAGCCCTTCATCCCCATCCATCATATGGAGGCCCACGCGCTCACTGTTAGACTGACCAGTGCAGTTGACTTTCCGTTCTTGGCTCTCTTGATTTCTGGAGGTCATTGTCTGCTGGCATTAGCTAGAGGGGTTTCAGATTTTTTGCTGCTTGGGCAGTCTTTGGATATAGCACCAGGTGACATGCTTGACAAGGTAACTAAAAAACAACTGATACCGTCTTTTTTATTAAGGTATTTATTTCATTAGAGATCTGTAGATACTAGATTACAGGGGCCGGGCGATGGTGCACCTGCAACTTCACAAGCGGTGAAGTAGGCCTGGAGATGTCTCTCTGTCTCTCTCCCTCTCTATCTTACCGCCTCTCTCAATTTCTTTCTGTCCTATCCAGTAAAATGGAAAAAAGGCCTCCAGGAGCAGTGGATTCATAGTGCAGGCACCAAGCCCCAGCAATAACCCTGGAGGCAAAATATATATATGTGTGTATTACCATTCATGTAGTTATTTATGAATGATGTTTTACTAGGCTGAAAAAAATATATATACAGCAAGAAAAAAGGATAGTGGGAGTCGGTCGGTAGCCCAGCGGGTTAAGCGCAGGTGGCGCAAAGCGCAAGGACCGGTGTAAGGATCCCAGTTCGAGCCCCCGGCTCCCCACCTGCAGGGGAGTCGCTTCACAGGTGGTGAAGCAGGTCTGCAGGTGTCTGTCTTTCTCTCCCCCTGTCTGTCTTCCTCTTCTCTCTCCATTTCTCTCTGTCCTAACAACGACAACATCAATAACAACAATAATAACTACTACAACAATGAAAAACAAGGGCAACAAAAGGGAAAAATAAATAAAAAAGACAAAAGGATAGTACATAGTTGTTGAATAATTTGCATATGCAGTCATGCTTTTAAGCAAAGAACAAAAGTAAATAAGAAGGCAGGCCTGGCGTTGTCTGTTGGCCAGTCAGCCACAGCCTGTGTTTGTATAAGCAGAGCTTGTGTTCTGTTTTCAGTACAAGGAACGCCCTTCACATCTTGATTCCGCAGCTCACTTGTGTGTGTGTGTGTGTGTGTGTGTTCTCACTAGGTTGCAAGAAGACTGTCTCTCATGAATCATCCAGAGTGCTCCGCCATGAGTGGGGGGGAGGCTCTCGAGCATCTGGCCAAGCAAGGGAATAAACTGAGTTTTGATCTCAAACCTCCCATGCAGCGAGCTAAAAACTGTGACTTCTCTTTTTCCGGACTTCAGCACGTTGTTGATAAGCTCGTGATGCAAAAGGAAAAAGAGGAAGGTAGGAATTTCCTCAGTAACGCTGGGCGAGCAGGTAACCCTGCGGTTTTCCTCCAGCTGCTTCCTGGTTTGTGCAGGGCGTGAGCAAGGCCAGCTGCTGTCTGCGGCTGCTGACATCGCGGCCGCGGTCCAGCACACGGTCGCCTGCCACCTCGCCAGACGGACGCATCGCGCCATCCTGTTCTGCAGGCAGAGAGACTTGCTACCTCAGAAGGATGCCGTGGTGGTAAGTGGTTTCACTCCATCTTAAAACAGCGCTAGATCTTCACAGGCGGACTTGCGTCCCAAGAACACTTTACCCTTTGCGTGAGGATAAGAGCATCTTGATGCCGGGTGATAGCCGTGGCAGTGCGGAGACGCGCAGAAAGAAGGTTACCAACCATTTCTGGTGTGGGTGTGACAGCTGTATACGACTTGTGCGTAGCCCGTGTGAAGAGGTCTAAGTCTCCATCCCCTTCTCATTGAATTTCTTTCTTTTTTTGAAAAAGGAAAAGAAAAACTATTTGCTACTTTCTGTTTGTAGAAATTTTTTTTGCCTCCAGGGTTATGGCTGGGGCTCGGTGCCTGCACTGCAGATCCACAGCTCCTGGAGGCCATTTTTCCCCCTTTTGTTGCCCGTGTTGTTGTAGCCTTGTTGTGGTCATTATTGTTGTTGATGTCATTCGTTGTTGGATAGGACGGAGAGAAATGGAGAGAGGAGGGGAAGACAGAGGGATCCTCACGCGGGTCCTTGCGCCTCACGCCACGTGCGCTTAACCCGCTGCGCTACCGCCCGACCCCCAGGTGTGTCTGTTTTAATCCTTGTTGCCTTAAGGTTGAGGAGCTTCCAGTGAGTGGCTTCATGTGAAGCATCTGACAGCCGCCTTCTCCAGAGGGACGCGGCAGTGACTGTGTGTTCGGCAGCTGCGCAGGGCATGTTCCGGCTTTACTGCCTGGCTTTCCCTGTTCTCTTCCCGGTCTTCCCACAGCAACTCCTGGAACTAGCTGCCTGTATGATGACCCATTGCTCCTCCTCCTCCTCCTCCTTTTCTATTAGATGGAACAGAGAGACATTAAGAGGGGTGGGAGATGCAGAGCGCAAGCGAGAGAAAGAGACATCTGGCAGACGTGTCACTACTCTGCGCAGCCTCCCCCTGCCCTGCAAGTGGGGAGCAGAGGCTCGAGCCAGGGCCCTGGCACGTGGTAACCTGCACTCAACCAGATGTGCCACTGCCCGGGCCTCTGTTTTCACATTTAAATGCTGAACCACACGATGGAGTATTGGATGAACAACAGCTATAATAGTGTTCAGTTCTGCACATTCTGCGTTTTTGCAGTACCACTGTTTTACGAGACCCTCAGTGTTCGGGGAGTACCCAGTCTCATGCCTCCAGCATACGTTACAAGTCCACAGTCTCCACCCAAGGAGCAGTGTCCCTTCCCCAAAGCTCACTGAGCGCCTTTACCTTACAGTGCAGTCCTCATGGGCCACCCCACCCCACCCCACCCCACCGGCTTTGCTCACCTCAGTGCCCGTGTCCTGAGCCCACAGGGCTGTCTTCACTAGGCTTCGTGCCCGTGGCGTGTTTGTTTGCCCAGGATTTGCTAAGAATTTGGCTCAGACCCATAGATAAGAATTGCTTCATTGCACCAAAGTAAAAGACTCTGGGGGTGGGGGTGTTGGGGGGTCAGGCCCTGGAACATGATGGCAGAGGAGGACCTAGTGGGGGCTGTACTGTTGTGTGGGAAACTGGGAAATGTTAAGCATGTACAAACCATTGTACTTTACTGTCAACTGGAAACCATTAATCCCTCAATAAAGAAATTTTAAAAAAAAAGAGAGAGAAAATGATTCAAACTATTGGGCTATCAAGCATGAAGTCCTGAATTCAGTCACTGACAGCAGCAGAATTTTTTTTTTAAGGTTTTTATTTTACTTATGAGAAAGATAGAAGGAGACAGAAAGAACCAGACATCACTCTGGCACATGTGCTGCCGGGAATCAAACTCGGGACCTCACGCTTGAGAGTCCAAAGCCCCATCACTACGCCACCTCGCAGACCACAGCGACAGAATTTGTAATTGTTTCAAGTTGCGTCACCACAAAAAAGAAAAAAGAAAAGAAGTGCTCATTTTGGTCTTACTTTCTTCAGGTTGCATCTGGAGGTGTTGCAAGCAATTTATATATCCGGAAAGCTCTGGGAGTCGTGATGAACGCCACAGAGTGCACTCTGTTGTGTCCGCCTCCCAGCCTGTGCACAGACAACGGCATTATGATCGCTTGGTACGTCAGTTGAGTTAGAATCTGCTTCACTCCTAACTATGTACAAAATGCCTGTTCAGATACTGAATCTTCTTTCTTGAATCACGGCCTGTTAATTCGATTCAATGATTTTTTATTTAGGAACGGTATTGAAAGACTGCGTGCTGGCTTGGGTGTTTTACATGAAACAGAAGGCATCCGCTATGAACCAAAGTACGTGGTCCCGTTCATCATCATTATGCATTAGAGAAGCCAGATCGAATCAGGCTTTCACTGCTCACTTTCAGTGAACAAATCTTGCTCAACAAGACAGTCGTCACAGGGGCCCGGTGTCACATGTGGTCCAGCCGGGGTCCCTCATTCAGGGCCACACTGCCATCTCCCTCTGCCCGAGGGGCCCTAAAGAAAGAGAGTAGCACTGAAAACCTCTCCCGGCAACAGTGGCAGAATAAGGAATCATCCTGCCCCAGCCAGCTTTTGAGATCACAGAAGAACCAGCAGAAACCTGGTTTGTGGCACAGGTCTGGCCTCAACTGAATGGTAGAAGATTCTTGAACCTTCTGGTTTTGTAGAGGATGATGAGCCTTTTTGTTGTTTTTCTATTTCACTCTGTTTTAAATATAGTAATACTGTATTTGAAGGCAAAAGAATTTCTTTTAAAAACGTGTGAATCCCCAGACTCACTGAGTTGTGTACAAAAAGCATGTCTAGCTTTTTATATATCAGTTATACCTCACATCACTTTTATTTTTTAAATCTCCAAATTTTTCTTTAATGAAAAAAAATTTTTTAAAAAGTTTTAATGAAGCTGGTCACCTTCCCCATTACACTACATTGAGGTCCAGCTGTGTCTCTGTGCCCAAAAACTGCCCCCGGAGTCCAGGAGATCGCTCCTCCAGGAGGAAGCCTTTGCGGTGCACTGACCTGGGCGCAAGCCCTCCCATTGTGGTGTTCTCTGTACCTCTGACTGAAATGAAAATGCCATCCTGGGGAGCGATTGAATCACTAAAGCTTGACTTCCCAACACCACTCAGAAAACCACCACCAGCGGTGAATTAAATGAGATGCACACGCTGCCACAATTCTAAGCAAGGTGGTTTCAGCATTAGCTACGAATCCTGACGCAAAAGCCAAAACCCAAGCCTCTTCTCTCGCTCCTGTTGCAGGTGTCCCCTTGGAGTCGACATATCAAGAGATGTTGCGGAAGCTGCCATCAAAATACCACGCTTAAAAATGGAGATTTGACTTTTGCTTTTCAAAAAGCCCTAAAGGTAGAATTTCAGTAGTAAGGTTTTAAAAGTTTTTATTTTCTTCATCTCATCATTCTGTTCTTTTTTTTTTTTTTTTTTTTTATCTTCAACAGAGAACACAGAATGAAATGAGAGCTTCCCAGATACCCAGTACTCCGAGCAGCCTCTGCCCCTAGTCCTTTTATTCTGTGGACTCAGGGCGAGACAGAGACACAAAACGCTGCTTCCCCACCCGCGGAGTTCTAGTGGTGCTGCCCATGGCACTCCCGTGTGGTGCCAGGAACTGAGCCCGAGCCTCGTGTGCGCATGGTAAGGCCTAGCGCCTTCTACTCATTGAGCCCCTGTTATTTCTCATGTTGGATGGCTGCTCTTCTAAAAGACTGAAATAATGTTAGATGGTTACTAAGGAACATAGTTTGGTTTTTTTTTTTCTTTTTAAATTTTGGAAAACACCCTGTAAAGGAAGGAATGTATTGTTTTTGGCAGATAAAAGACCTTGGCAGGCACAGGATTTCCTCTAAATCCTGACTCGATGGTGTGTAAGTCTAGATCATCTCCTCCTTTCTTTTATTAAGAGAGGAGAAACATTTTTTGGCTCCTACTTAACCTGATTTTCTAATGAGAGGAACTTTAGAAGGGTAGCCAAGTCACGGCTGTGTCAAGCCAAAGAATTCCAGGTCAGTGTGACTATGACTTTCTCTAGCAGGACGTATGCTGTTCCTCACACAGACCTGTGCTATTAGATATCCTCTCTGGAAGATAAAGAATGGGATACCTACGTATGTTAAACCCCATTTGAGATTGTAAGAAATATGACATTCAAATAACCGTTAATTGTAGTATTTGACTTTGTATTTATGGGCTGTATACAGTCACATCTGCTATTTTAGAAATTATAGTTAATCATTGAAAATAAATGAAGTGAAAGGGGTTCTTGTTTTGTTTCTGTCTTGACGCTTTGAACTTGAGCCTTGGTTCTACAAATGTAATAGTTTATCACTTTTCTACCTGGATTAAAGGTTTACTGTCCTTCCCCCTCCGCACGCACGCACGCACGCACGCACGCACGCACGCACGCACGCAAATCCATTGCTCCCAGCAGCCTTTTATTTATTTATTTTTTAATGTATTTCCTTTGGTATTAGGACAGAGGTAGAAATTGGGTGGGTGGGGGGTAGGGAAACAGACAGATACGTGCAGCCCTGCTTCAGGGCTTGTGAGGCTTACCCCCTCCACAGGTGGGGACTAGGGGCTTGAACCCTGGCCCTTCCACATGCTGACATGTGCGCTCAACCAGGTGTGCCACTGCCCAGCCCTGAGATTTACTATTCTTTGGATACGGAGACTAAACTACTGACTATATCCTTTGATAAAGTCATCAGTGGAGATTTATTTTATGTCACCCACCCTGAACAAGTTGTGAATTTTCTAACCACTGACTTGCCTTACTGAGAAGCCTGTGGGCTAAAGATGAACATGTGGGAGGAAGGTCTGAGAGAGAGCTCAGCCAATAGAGCAGAGTGCGCCTTTTCTGCACAAGGCCCCAGGGTCAAGTTCTGTTGCCATGTGGGAGCACTGTGCTACCTTTCCTGACAGGAAGGAAGTGAAGGAAGAAAGACAGACAGACAGACAGAATGGGGAGATGAAGACCTTGAGCTCAGCTGGCCACCGTCAGCTTAAAAGGTGTGGGTGGGTAACTGTCAGGCAGGTTGGTAAGAACCCTTTATATTTTCATGGCTTTCTTATAAATTTCTTTTTAAGTAGAACTAAATCACATAGAATAATCAAAATAATCTCCATTGGGAACTTGTACTTTAGGAGAAATAAGTTCTATGAGTGGTAAGTTGCTCTGGCTAGGCCAGATATGCAGCAGATGGCTGTGTTAGCAAACACAGAGAAACACTGACCCTCCATCCTTGAAATCTGAAAATCCAGTCTTGAGGGGCCGGAAGCTAGCTCACCTGCTACAGCACATGGCCAGGCCCTGGCTCCAGGCTCCAGGCTCCAGGCTCCAGCACTATAGTGGGCCACCATGGGCAGCACTGAAGCAACTCTGGGATGGTGGAGTCATGCTGTGGTGTCTGTGATGCCTTCTCCCTCCCTCCCTCTCCCGCTCCTGTTCTCCCCCTCCCTACCCCTCCCCGTCCCTCTCATTAAGTATCTCAGGCTGTTACAGTAGATGTTAACATAATGCCGGGGGTCAGACTGGCCTCCCCATGCAATCCCCTCACCCTGCACTAGCCCATAGAGTATCCTGGGTTTCTATAACAGAAAGTTCTCCTTACCAAGGCTCTCTGCTCACAGGGCTAAATCAGCTTATGCTTATTTTGCAAGTGAAAAACACGTCTTTTAATAGATTTCCCAGAAGTCCTTTCATATTGAAATGCCTTTATTAGCCTTCCGCCGGCTCCACGTTAGTTTTCTGAACATTTTTCCCAAGGTCACTCAAAAATACTATTCTTGGTCGTGACACATTTATGATATCTGACGAGATTGCAGATGAGAAGGAAAACGCGTTGTGAGTCACAGTAGTCTTTTTTGTTGTTTTGAAGAGTCCCATGAAGTTAGTTACAGGAGGTATTAAAGTCAGAGAGTCTGCTGGCTGAATTTTAGGCTTTAATTTTCTCCGGTGTTCTTTTCCTAAAAGTCAGAGAGCCACAATTAATTATCTCCTCTTTACATCTAAGAGCTCTGGGATTAGTCGCACCACTCTAGAACAGATCCCAGGGCTTGGAGTCGTGGAGACTGAATGTAGCTGAGGTGCTATCTCCCCTGTTGTCGTAACCCTTACTGTGCAAGCCTGCACTGCAGAACAGCAAACACTGGTCTTGAGAAGCAGCTCACTCAGAGAGTCCTGAAGAGCAGCTCACTGATGCGTGGCGTGGCGTGCTGCTCTGCCATCTGCCACCCAGCTCTGGAGCCCAGTTTCCACAGCACTGAAAAGGAAGCTTTGATGCTCTGAGCTGTCTCTCTCTGCCTGTCTCCATCTAATAGATAAATACATGCAAGCCAAACATTTTTTAAATATCGATTTATTCCCTTTTTGTTGCCCTTGTTTTTATTGTTGTGGTTATTACTGTTGTAGTTATTGATGTCGTTGTTATATAGGACAGAGAGAAATGGAGAGAGGAGGGGAAGACAGAGAAGGGGAGAGAAAGACAGACAGACACCTGCAGACCTGCTTCACCGCCTGTGAAGCGACTCCCCTGTAGGTGGGGAGCCAGGGGCTCGAACCAGGATCCTTATGCCGGTCCTTGTGCTTCGCGCCACGTGCATTAACCCACTGTGCTACCGCCCGACTCCCCTCTAGCCAAATATTTTAAGAATCATAAGAAAGGTTATTGTAACACCAAAAGAATGTGTATGAGGCATTCTCTCAAAGTGATAAACTTTACACTGAGTGGCAGTAACTTTATCCGAAACTTGCCACAGTGTCCTTAATTTTTGCTGAGATTATCACACACCTATGAAGACTTGAGATCACTGTTGGTAGGTAAATAAACGTTATGTAGAAACCAATATTAAATAACAGGACTGACTTAATATAAATTACTCCTACACTAAAGTTGTACAAAAAGCAAGCAAACAAAAAGACTCAATAGTCGTCTACAATAGAAACGGAGCCTCCAAAGCCTGTTTTTTTTCTTCAGATACCTCCTGAATAAGTCACTCGTGTGTAAGTGTGTGTGCACTTTTTACTCTTTCTATTCTTTCTTTCTTTGCTTTTGTTTTTCAAACAAAATGATCTTTATTTCTGCTTGTTGCTATACTTGCTTTTTAACTATAGGGTAATATACTAAGTAAACCTCATTGTTACCCTACACGTCAGCACACAGGAGCAAGCAGTAAGCTTTACATGAGTCAAAAGTTATCTCCCATATTACATGGCCACTAGAAATTGATGTTTAAATTTAATTTGTGTAGGCACAGGTCACTTTTTTAAAAATCAGTTTTGCCAACTATGTATGAGACTTTACAGAGTATCAATGAGAAGAAATGTGATCCCTGTCTTAACCTGTAAGGCAGACAAGCTTAATCTGAAAGGGGTAACAAGATCATGACGAGGTCATACATACTAAAGAATGACTTAGTTTTATTAGTGGTTTATGAGATAAACCAAAGAAATCATTACAGTGGGCTTGTAAACCAGAAAATGTTTCAGAATTTGGAACTACTGAAACAAACTTGATAGATTTTGGATCTGCAAAGCGAAACACACACACAGATTTCTTACACTTTAGATTTTAAAACGGAACTAGAAAGTGTCAGGGCTCAAACATAACTCAAAAGTAATTTTTTAAAAAATCAGTTACCTTTTTTAAAGACAGGAATTATGGATGGGCCTCCGTTTTTCTCCAGACTAAAAGGAAAACATTTTTATTACTAAAACCAGAATTACACAGAAACTTGGTACAGCCATGGACCTTATTCAATGCCAGATGGTTTTAAGCCATGCAGACTACTTGTATAATTGAACGTTTCCTATTGGTATTTTGTACTCATTTATCCACTTAACCACTCAAAACATTCACTGAATCTGCTTCAAGTGATCTGGTAAAACTTCATGGAGAAAAAGTCATTTCAGCTAGGTGGTGAAGTAAATATGTCTTCACATGGATGTGGTGGGGCCCAAGGTGGGTATCAGACAGAGGGAACTGGCTATGGAAAATCACTGCACCCACAAAACAGTGTGGCACCGAGGGATCTGGTCTGACGGAAACCAAAGGTCTCTGGAGATATGATAGAAGATACAGCTGGAGAATCAAGACCGAGTCATTTAATGTATTAAGAATATGAGAGTTTCAGCTTCGTTCATTTTCTTTGGCAGAGGGTGAGAGGCAGAATATTTGCAAAGACTGCGGCTGAAATCCATTCTAAACAGCCCCTATTTGCCTTACCAAGCTTGTAGTGCTTTCTCCTTGTTTGATGAAGCCAAGTTTCATGGGTTTGTTATGAAAACAAAAGAGGACAGTCCATAAAGACCCTCTAAGGACAGTGCAGAGCTCTACAAGCTATGGGAGTAACTGCTATTTGTGTAACAGCTCCATCACACTTGGTAGCAGTTTATGAACGTCTTGACCCACTGGCTCGACCCTGAAACCCCTGTTAACACTGGGCTGGGGGTGGGGGGGGTTCACCTCCCAGTCACTGTAGGTTTGTAGTTACCACTCCCCAGTCGACAATGGTATAGGTCTTGTAGAAGGAGAATAGTCTTCTTCAGTCTTTATTTATTTATTGGCTAGAGACAGCAGAAATAAAAAAAAAAAAAAAGAAGGGAAATCAAGAGGAAAAGAGACAGACAGACCTGCAGCACTGCTTCACCACTCCAAAGCTTGCCTGCTGCAGGTGGGGGCCGGGCGCTCCAGCCTGGACCCTTGCTCACTGTAATGTGCACTCACCCTGTCCCTATTTTTCTGATTTTCTAAAACTTTTCATACGGGCTAACTGTAGAAGTGACGGTGCAAAACAGTACTTCTGTTATTCTAAATAAAAACTCTGACCCAGTGAGTATTTTCTCTTGTAGCGGTTGTAGTTTAGACTTCCTTGGCTTAATATGAAACTAGATACTTAGGGGGCCGGGTGTCAGCACAGTAGATAAAGTGCAGGTGACGCAAAGCGCAAGGACCAGCGAAAGAATCCTGATTCGAGCCCTCGGGTCTCCACCTGCAGGGGGGTCACTTCACAGGCGGTGAAGCAGGTCTGCAGGTGTCTGTCTTCCTCTCCCCCTCTCTGTCTTCCCCTCCTCTCTCCATTTCTCTCTGTCCTCTCCAACAACGACGACATCAATAACAGCAACGATAATAACAACAATGATAAACAAAGGCAACAAAAGGGAAAAAAATGGCCTCAAGGAGCAGTGGATTCATAGTGCAGGCACCAAGCCATAGCCATAACCCTGGAGGCGAAATAAATAAATAAAACTAGATGTTTAGATTTAGGTTTTCAATTTTTCAAAGCACTAAAATTTAGGACGAGGGGGCTGGGTGGTGGTGCACCTGGTTAAGCACACAGTTACAGTGCACAAGGTTCCAGGTTCCAGTCCCCAGTCTCCACCTGCAGAGGGAAAGCTTTGCGAGTGGTGAAGCAGGGTTGTGGGTGTCTCTCTGTCTCTCTCCCTCTCTTTGTTCCCTCCCCTCTCGATTTCTGGCTGTTTCTATCCAATTAATAAATAAAGATGATAAAAAAATTTTAATTTAGGACGAGGGAGATAGTTCTATGTATTCAAGCGCCAGATCTGCATGCCAGAGGCCTCAGAGGACTCAGGTTCCATCCCTGATACTTTCATAAGCCTGAGCAGAACAGAATTCTGGTCTTTCTCTCTCCCCTTCTTTCTCCGTGTGTGTGTCTCTTAAGAATAAACAGGGAGTCGGGCGGTTGTACAGCGGGTTAAGCGCAGGTGGCGCAAAGCTCAAGGACCGGCATAAGGATCTCGGTTCCAGCCCCCAGCTCCCTACCTACAGGGGAGTCGCTTCACAAGCGATGAAGCAAATCTGCAGGTGTCTTTCTCTCCCCCTCTTTGTCTTCCCCTCCTCTCTACATTTCTCTCTGTCCTATCCAACAACAACAGCAATAATAATAATGATAAACAACAAAAGTGTAAAAATAGCCTCCAGGAGCAGTGGATTCTTAGTGCAGGCACTGAGACTCAGCAATAACCCTGGAGGCGCACGCACACACACACACACACACACACACACACACACACACACGGAATAAATAGATGTTTTGTAAAGACTTAACATTTAACTTTTTTTTTTTACTATCTTTATTTTATTTGAGACAGCTAGAAGTCAAGAGGGGGTGGGATAATAGGGAGAGACAGAAGGTCCCTGCAGCCCTGCTTCACCACTCGCAAAGCTTTCCCTCTGCAAGTGGGGACTGGGGGCTTGAACCTGGGTTCTTGGCATTGTAACGTGCACTCAACCAGGGTCACCACCACCTGGTCCCAAGACTTAACATGTAAAGTGACTTTGTGTACTGAAAAGTGACTCCCAACCTAGCACCTACTGGGCCTATGGAAACCAGTGCTCCTCTATTATAGTTAATAAACTATAGTTAATAAATTATAGTTAATAAACTACCAAGTAGTCCTGTTTTTATACACAAGTAGGTCTATTTGCAGACTTCAGGGCCATCTACTCAACAAGCGAGATCACATCTAGTGTACAGTCCTTATTCAGAAGCTTAGTCTCATAATAGAACTCTAAGAAGCCAAAACCCCTCTGAGTAAATGAATAAAAAAAAAAAACCCTCTGGATAAATCTCTCACTGGTCTCATTTCAGCCTGTCTGGATTTGGCTTAGCTTTAGATCAAGTAGAGAAGGTCTGTTTAATACCAACTTTGTGGTGGTGGTATACCTCGTTGGCTTAAAACTCTCAGATAGTACTGGCAAAATAGCTCCCCTGGATAGTTCAAGGCCTTGCTGGAGCCCAGCCCACACCGCATGGGAGGGCACCCATTTCTGGTTTCAGATGCAGTGGTTTCTCATCTCCCCTCCCTTTCTTTCTGCGTCTCTGCCAGAAAAACAACTCTCAAATGTACCCAGTCTACCTGAGAATGGCTTCCTGCATCAGACCTTAAAGACGCTAGTCTCTGCCCTGTACCGCCCCGCCACCAAGCCAGTTTTTGAAATCTTAATAATTGCAGGCAGACAGGATGTCCCAAATCTGATTACTTTATCTGTCTGCACTCATCATTGGACTGCTAAGTTGTGATTAAAACAGCCTTTGGCCATAGACATTTTGAATAAAGTGTATTCTCTGTTATACAAGACACCTTCGTAGCAAGCACAGCTTGCCTTGTTTGATGTTCCTTAAACTTCTATTTAAGCTCTCTTAACACTGCTTTTACTAGTAGTGAGTTTCAAATAGAGGTACAATACCTTAAGGAAGGAAGCCCCACTCTTTGCTGCAACTGGAATTCCTTTAAAAATGCTGGGTTAATACTTGCGTCTCTGCTGATATTATTTGATAGCCGGCAGAACTGATTTGGCCTATTCCTGCATTCCTTTAGCAGGATACGGAAAGCATTAGCATTGTAAGTTAAGTAGCCAAGGGCACAGGAGCAAGCTGTCCGAACCTAGAGGGAGAAGAAATCCTTCCTTCTTAGTCGCTGAGCTATGTTCCTACAAAATCTAACCCAGCGTTCAGTTCTCATTAGGTATTTCCCAGCAAAGCCTCTGTAGCTTTACAGCAAATGTGGGTGTTAGCCAGAGGCAGTCAGTCTATTAGTGTGTCTGCTGTCACATTTCTCTCTTTCTCTCTCTCTCTCTCTCTCTCTTAATTGCTACTGGGGTTATCTAGTGGCTGAACACGATCAACCCACCACTGCTTCTGGTGGCTTTTTTTTTTTTCTCATAAAGACAGAGAGAAACTAGAAGGAAGAGAGAGGGAGGGAGGGAGGGAGAAAGACCCCAAAGCAGTGCTTTACTGCCCATTAGCATTTCCCTGCAGGTGGGAACCGGGTTGAAACAGAAATCCTTGTACATGGTAACATGTGCACTCTACCCAGTGCACCCCCTCCACAGCCATATTTTCAGAGAAGGCCGGCAACTGTATTGATTTCCAGTACTTATTCTTAGTCCCCCATCACATTTTTAGATCACCAGGAATTATGTTCACTTGATTTTAGAGCTCACCATCGGAGAGAAATTGGGGGAAGGGAGGATAGAGAGAAATCTGTCACCTTGCTCCATCCATCGCAAAGCACCTCCCACAGGTGGCTGGCGACTTGGGGCTTGAACCTGGGTCCTCGGGCATGGTAGTGTGTACTTTCTATTCCATGTGTGCTACCTGGCCTAGCATTTGACTTAGTTTTAAGGAGCCAGGTGACTCTAATATGCCGAGTAAGGACCATTGAGTTTGAACTAAGACAGTAGTTTTCCATCCTGATTGTGCCTGCTCCCGGGCTTAGCACCCTACTCACTGAGCCACCTCCCAGGCCTCTAGAATTAGTTGTTACCTCTTCGATTCTTGAGTACAAATGATAGCAGAGCCGTTGAATAGTCCCTAATGTAGTAAATGCTTCTGGAATGCCAGCTCTAGAATGAGACAAGCTAGCTATCAAATTCCCTATAAATAAAATTAAAAATGCTTGTTATTTACATAAACTATTTAAAAAGGTTTTCATCACCTGGTATGTTTGTCCACAGAGAAGTGCTGAAAAGGCATGTGCAGTTTCTTTGTTTTGAAACAAGCCGTATCCCAGATTATGGCTCAGTTTTCCATTGTGAACAATAAGAGGCAGTAATAATAAGATCGGTATATTTTAAGAGTTGGGGGACTTTGACTTTCTTCCTCATGGGTTCATTTTAAGGTTTTAAAAAATAATTATGAACATATGATTGAGCAGCCATAAGAACTTTATGCAGTTTAAATAACTTTGGAGTTAAGAATTAGTAGTAGGGGGCTGGGTGGTAGCGCAGCGGGTTAAGCCACGTGGCACAAAGCACAAGGACCGGCTTTCAAAAGCGTAAGGATCCTGGTTGGAGCCCCTGGTGCCCCACCTGCAGGGGAGTCACTTCACAAGTGGTGAAGCAGGTCTGCAGGTGTCTGTCTTTCTCTCCCCCTCTATCTTCCCCTCCTCTCTCCATTTCTCTCTGTTACCCAACAATAACAACTACAGCTAGGGTAACAAAATGGGAAAGATGGCCTCCAGGAGCAGTGGATTCGTGGTGCAGGCACCCAGCCCCAGCAATAACCCTGGAGGCAAAAAAAAAAAAAAAAGAAGAAATTAGTAGTAGTAGTTTCAAATGTGTGTATTGCTTCTTGCCATTAAAATAAATGTTTCGGAATTGAAAATAAAGCTATTCATTAATAAATGGGCAGTTGCCAACTAAAATTTGATTTTTTTTTAACCATTTTCCTCATAACTCGTTCAAATCTGGTAGCTCACCTAACTGGACAGAATATTCTTGGATGGGTGTGTCTTCATTCAAAAAAGTTTTTTTTGTTTAAAGATATATATATATATATATTAATTTAAAACTTTATTTTATTTTATAGGACAGAGAGAAATTTAGAGGGAAGGGGATAGGGAGAAAGACAGAGAGACACCTGCAGACCTGCCTCACCACTTGTGAAGCTTTCCTTTGGCAAGTGGGGACTGGGGGCTCGAACCCAGGTTCTTATGCACTGTAATGTGTGCACTCAATCGGGTGCCACCACCTCACTCCCCCAATCAAAAGTTTGAACATGCCCTGCCAGTCCTTAGAGTTGATAGTTTTAGGAGCATTCTCGTATAAGTCACAGCTTTTTGCTAGCTGCTTTTAATTTTATCTCTGAACGTTCCCATTTTTATTATTATCTGCCAGGGTGGACTGGTTTTTCCTGGAGGTCTTAGAGCTTCCTGAAGTGTGTCCCCTTCTTCAGTTTGGGACATTTACTGGCTCATAGGTTTCCAGATAAGAACTCTGTCCCTTTTTTTGCTGTTTTGCAGGCGCAGAGGAAAACAGGCCCCGCTGGTTGGCCATTTGGTCTTACCTCCTCCTGATCTAATTGGCCTTTCATGTCAAGTAAACATACTACATGACAACATAATCTTTTTTTCCTCATGGGTAAGAGTGGGATTTGAACTTGAAGCTCCGCTGCCTCAGACATGAGGTGTTCCAGGCAGAATCACTGCACCGGGTCACCCATCTGTGAAAACATAATTCTGTGACAGTCAATGAAATCTCTTTTGCTTCTTCTTCTTTTTTTTTTTTTTTTTTTCCCTCCAGGGTTGTTGCTGGGCTCGGTGCCTGCACCATGAATCCACCGCTCCTGGAGGCCATTTTCCCTCTTTTTGTTGCCCTTGTTGTTGTAGCCTCGTTGTGGTTATTATTATTGCCATTGTTGATGTTGTTCGTTGTTGGATAGGACAGAGAGAAATGGAGAGAGGAGGGGAAGACAGAGAGGGGGAGAGAAAGACAGACACCTGCAGACCTGCTTCACCGCCTGTGAAGCGACTCCCCTGCAGGTGGGGATCCGGGGGCTCGAACCGGGATCCTTAAGCCGGTCCCTGCGCTTTGCGCCACATGCGCTTAACCCGCTGCGCCACTGCCCGACCCCCCCTCTCTTTTGCTTCTTTCAGTGATCCATTCTGCTTTTAAAATGAATACTTCAGGAGTCGGGTGGCAGTGCAGCAGGTTAAGTGCGTAAGGATCCTAGTTCGAGCCCCCAGGTCCCCACCTGCAGGGGAGTCGCTTCACAGGCGGTGAAGCAGGTCTGCAGGTGTCTGTCTTTCTCTCCCCCTCTCTGTCTTCTCCTCCTCTCTCCATTTCTCTCTGTCTTATCCAACAACATCATCATCATCAACAACAATAATAACTATAACAATAAAAATAAGGGCAACAAAAAGGGAATAAATAAATAATATTTAAAAATAAATGACATGAATACTTCATTTAATTTTTTGTAATTGTAGCTCCATGGAGCTATGGTTCTGATACTGTTTCATGTTTCTTTGAGAGTGATCTATCAAATCAGTTAACTAATTGATCATCTGGAGGGCTAGGTCTGGAGTATGTTCAATACTGAATGTGTAAGAATTTTTTAAAAATATATTTATTTTCCCTTTTGTTGCCCTTGTTGCTTTATTGTTGTAGTTATTATTGTTGTTGTTGTTGATGTTGTCGTTGTTGAATAGGACAGAGAGAAATGGAGAAAGGAGGGGAAGACAGAGAGAGGGAGAGAAAGACAGACACCTGCAGACCTGCTTCACCGCCTGTGAAGCGACTCCCCTGCAGGTGGGGAGCTGGGGGCTGGAACCGCTGGTCCTTGTGCTTTGCACCATGTGCGCTTAACTCGCTGCGCTACTGCCCGACTCCCTGAATGTGTAAGAGTTATGCTGTGCTATTTTGTCGTGCTCCAGTGCATGGCAGCAGTTAGAGAACCTGGAGTTCAGTGGGGACCAAGCTTGAACCTGGGTCACCCACATGGCAGGCAACACAGTATGATGTTCACGTGAGCTGTCTGACTGACTCGAGGACCCGTAAGTGTGGGCTGAATGTGTAGCTGATCCAAAGGAAACCGGACGGCGGTCTAGCTCAGAATCTGCTGCTGCTATGGTAAGTCAGCGTGTACATTTAGTTGTTATAGTTCATAGTTGAATTTTTACTTTACACCCTAGAAAAATAAGTAAATGTTAAGATGGTAATTGGGAAAATGAAGAAGCCGTAGTCAGAGTAGTTTCTCTCCTATTCAGGATCCAGAGTGGACTCCCATCTGGCCATGAGACTGACGTGTGCGCAGTCTTCAAACTGTGGCAGGATATCAGGCTTATTATTTTATTAACACTCAAATTACAACACAAAGTTTTCTAAACACTCTTCTGTGGACACAATTAGCTTCAAATTACTTCTTACCTGTCAAGATAATAGTAGTGGAATGAACTGAATACAGACTCTCAACTAAAATATTAACGCCTCTTGCTGACAAAGTAATGTGGTCCACATCTATAATGACTTTAGCCAATATAATAATCTAAAAACAAACAAAAAAGCATAGAATCATTGAACATTTCCTACTCAGCTCTAATCTTTTTTTTTTTACATTTTCTAAAATTGTTTTCCTTTTTTTTTTTTTTTACTCTTGTCATAGTTATTATTGTTGTTATCGATGCCATTGTTGTTGTATAGGACAGACATCAACAGAAATCAAGAGAGGAGGGGAAGACAGAGAGGGGGAGAGAAAGACAGACACCTGCAGACCTGCTTCACCGCCTCTGAATCGACCCCCCTGCAGGTGGGGAGCCAGGGGCTCGAACCGGGATCCTTGTGCTGGTCCTTGTGCTTGACTCCATGTGTGCTTAACCCACTGTGCTACCACCTGACCCCCAGCTCTAATCTTTTAAAAATATTTTATTTACTTTATTTTAATGAGCACTAGATACAGAGAGATAAAGAGAGAGAGAGACCAGAGCTTTGCTCAGATCTGACTTATGATGGAGCTGGAACTACCTGGGACAGCAGAGGCCTTAGGCGTGAACATCTTGTGTATAACCATCATGCTGACTCCCAGCCCCAGCTAATTAATCTTTTATAGTGATCGGTTTGTTTAATTTTTGGTGCATCTGTGTGTGAGGATGATCCCTGTAGCAAGTGATGGAGGAGCAATCTTGCTTCTACTTTCTTTTCTCTATGTGGTCATAGCATTGACCACAGTGAGCTGTGTACTCCCCCCACCCCACCCCACAAGGTCTGCAACTATGCAGCCTTAAGGTACAAGTTCATAGGAAACACTTCTACTAAAGATTGAAGGATAGAAATAGAAGATAAAAAGAAGACTAAGAACAACACATAATGCAGTTGTCAGAGGCTGAAGAAAAATATACAGTTAGATTTGTCTTGGAAAAAAAAAAAAGACTTGTCTTGGATACTGACATGTTTCTTTATTTGCTTATACCTCTGGGCAGTTAAAATGCAATATTAGCTGCCTGTCAACTGGATTGTGTTGTTACAAGCATCGGAAGAGGTATAAAAACATGCACAAAAAGTTTTATAACTTGCAAGTTGCTATGTAAATGAAGAAAGCCATACAGATAACAGTAGTTTCCTATGGTAAAAGGGCTGGGGATGGGAAAATGTAGATTTACAAATCTGTGAACATTTATTTAGACCCTGATTTTTTGTTTGATTTTTCATTAAAAAAACATTTCCACTGAAATTTTATTTTATTTTTTAAATTTATTTCCACTGAAATTTTAACCTTCAGTTTCATACCTGAAAAGCTGCCATGGCCTTCTCAGTTTCAACTGTTGATTGAAGAAAAGGTTCAAAAATGGACAGCGTCATCATCCCACTCTCCAGTATTAAGTATTGTTGAAAGCGATTATTAAAGGCAAAAAGAGTTAAGGCATAGCCTGCCCTTAAGCGAATATCCTACAGTAGGAGAAACAGGCATTATCTTTCTTTCATTTATCATTCTGTTCAAGGTCACAGGTTTTGAGTTCTGGCTCACTAGATTCATATTGCAACCTTACCTCTGGGAGTGAAATATGGCATTATTGGTGTCTCCGGAATATTACTAACCAGGTAAAATGGAGAATTAGGAGTATGAGGCGTGGCACACAGACACAGCACACACGTTTTGTGCTTTAAGACAATGTAGGCAGAGTAAGTGAGGTAAGGGAGGGATGTCTGCACTGGAAGCAGAAAGGTGATTTCCTATACTGTATTTCCTATACCGTGTCCATTAGATATAAAGGAAAAGGAGGAGATGTTGGGGAATTATGCAGATGCAGTCTTTGCCCTCAGGTTTTGCCACTTCCCGCCATAGATATTCTCAGGTGCTTTCCCCAACCAATCCTGTCTGGACATGTCACTCCTGGTTGTTGCCCTATAGAGCCCTCCCACTTCCGCTCCTACTCTCTCTCACTCCCCCCGCTCCCTCTCCCCTTCCCTCTCCCTACAACCCCCTCCCCTCCCCCTTCCCTCTCCCTCTCTCTCTCTCTCTCTCTTTCTCGGTGGTGTGGTAGTGGGGGACGGCCATTTTGGCTGGCTCCATGTGGCCTGAAGATGAGAGATCTGCAGTGTCCCAGGGGAAACTCAGCTTGCCCTTGCCCTTGCCCTTGCCCTGGCCCTCACTCCCACTTTTGGTAACCCTCCTAGATAAACATTTCCTCTTCCCAAACAGGGCCAAGCGGTGAAATACTCAGAATTTTTAAGTGTCTCCCCTGCATACAGGATAGATACATGTTATTAGGAAACTTCTCCTTACTTTTTCTCCTGTCTGTCTACCTTACTGCATTTGCTTAGTTTCTGAAGAACTCAGGTGATTTCTCTCTACACCAATAGTGGAAGGAAGAGTACAGGAAAGAAGGGAGGGTCATTTGGATGTAGTAAGAGGTGTCGGTGTGACTTGGGAAGAAAGGGGGCACTCTATACACAGAGAGTTGCAGAAATGATAGTCAGCCCATATCTGCAACCTTGGGGGAACTGCTGGAGCTTCCAGTGGAGGGAGAGGGGATCCAGAACTCTGGTGGCAGGACAGTGTGGCTTTGTACCCCTGTGATCTCGTAATTTCGTAAAGCAATAAGAAATCACTAATAAAAAAGATTTTTAAAAAAGAACTGTATCGGCACGACCAAACCCACACACATACAAATATTCTATAATATCACACACACATATAGTTACTTGGCTATATGAATTTATTAACCCCCAATAAAGAATTTTTTAAAGTTATTAAATGTGGCCAAAGAAATGAGAACGTAGGTCTTCTTAGTGAACAAAAGGTGAATTAACTGATAGCCGAATAGACACTTGAACCAAGAAGAACGGGAGTAGGGAAATGAAGTATAGGCTGACTTGTATCAAGGGTGGGTGGAGGGGATGGGAGACAGACCAGACACAGCCTACCTCTACTTGTTTTTTTTATTTTGTTTTCTTTTTTATAAAGAAGAGAGAAAGAGAGACACCTGCAGCACTGCTTCACCACTTGTGAAACGTCCCCCCACAGGTGGGGCCTGGGGGCTTGAAGCCTGACCCTTGCGCACTGTTAACATGTGCAATCAACCAGGTGCGCCACCACCTGTCCCATTTTTAAAATTTTTTTTCAAACAACAGCACTGCTGTATTTCAAAGATAAAATGTACAAACCATGAACAATAATGTTAGTAATAATAACCTTTAATTAGCATTATTAATGGGATAGGATTATTTCATCGTTACAAACTAGTGAGATTTTACATATATTTTTTAAATTTCTTTATTGGGGGTTAATGGTTTGCAGTCAACAGTAAAATACAGTAGTTTGTGCATACATAACATTTCCACAGAACAATACAACCCCCACTTACATGTCTTAAATACGACTTTTACATAAGTCTATGAAAGAGATGGGATAATAATTTGAGGGTTTAGAGCTCAAAAAACCCTCAATGACCCTGGGTCCATGCTCCCAGAGGGATAGAGAATGGGAAAGCTATCGGGGGAGGGGGTGGGATATGGAGATTGGGTGGTGGGAATTGTGTGGAGTTGTACCCCTCCTACCCTATGGTTTTGTTAATTAATCCTTTCTTAAATAAAATAAATAAATAAATAAATAAATAAATAAATAAAAAGGAAAAAAAAAATCCCATTTCCTAAAGAAGTTCTGATGTGTGGTGAAAGATTACCTTTTCTTGTGAGTGAAGAAGGTTAAGGACATCGCTGTACTCAAACCCTTCACTCTTCTGCAGCTCAAACTGTAGCTGGTCATTCCTCAGGACAATGCACGCCAGGGAGAAGGCCACTTCAACCTAAACATGGCATTGCCAGACATGATTTTTAACCTCACAGTTTAGCAAGAGACATATATCATTGAACAGACAGGAAGTACACACTAGTTCAGAGATACTGTGAAATTCCTTGATTTCTATTTTCTGACCGGTATTTAGCAAGTATCCTGCACAACTTGGGAGAAATGTCATATATAACTTCAACAACAGGGACGTATGATGACAAAGCTCTAGTCAGGAGTGGGGCGGTGGCACACATAGTACAAAGCACAAAGACCCGCGTAAGGATCCGGGTTCGAGTCCCCAGCTGCCCACCTGCAGGGGGTGGGGGTGGGGTGTCACTTCACAATTGGTGAAGCAGGTCTGCAGGTGTCTGTCTTTCTCTCTCCCCCTCTATCTCCCCACCTGTCTCGATTTCTCTCTGTCCTATCCAATAAAACGGGGAAAATGTCTATCAGGAGCAGTGGATTTGTAATATTGGCACTGGGCCCCAGCGCTGGAGGCAAAGGGAAAAATATTTTGCATAGTGTAAGATCTTATTTGAGGAGGGCCAGGTAGCTCGACTGGTACAGCGCTGCATTTTTCCTGCAGATCTCCGATGTTGCAAGTAGCGGAGTGATACTGATTTCTCTTTCATTGCTAAATCTTAAAAATAAATAAATAAATATCTTAGACTGAGGAGGTAACATAATTGGGTTTTTTATATTTATTTTCCCGTTTTTTTATTGTTGTTGTAATTATTATTGTTGTTGTTATTGATGTCCTCGTTGTTGGATAGGACAGAGAGAAATGGAGAGAGGAGGGGAAGACAGAGAGGGGGAGAGAAAGACAGACACCTGCAGGTGGGGAGCCAGGGGCTCAAACCGGGATCCTTATGCCGGTCCCTGCGCTTTGTGCTATGTGTGCTTAACCCGCTGCGCTACTGCCCGACTCCTGGTAACATAATTGTTATACAAACGATTTTCATGCTTGAGGTTCTCAGTTCCCAGATTCAATCCCCAGCATCACCATAATCAGAGTTGAGCAGTGCTCTGGTAAAATAATGATAATAAGATAAAAATAAATAAATAATAAAGTATAACTTCATGAGAATGATTAAAATGTAGTCATGTCCTATTTTAAGAGCCTTAAGTAATCTTTTGATTATATGCTGAAATATAGGTGAATGGAATTGAAGTACATTTTACCATGAGATAATTATTTTAAAATAAAAATATTTCAAGAGAGGGTGCCTGGCAGTAACGCATTGGGTTAAGGACTGATGTAAGGATCCCAGTTCAAGGCCCCGGCTCCCCACCTGCAGGAGGGTCGCTTCACAAGCGTTGAAGCAGGTCTGCAAGGGTCTGTTTTTCTCTCCCCCTCTCTTGTCTTCCCCTCCTCCCTCAGTTTCTCTCTGTCCTATCCAAATACATTTATTTGTACTTTGAAAGTCAGAGTAGTTTTACATATAATTTTACTAAAAAAAAATTCAGTAACATGTGTTCATTCCATTTGTGCCTTAAGTCAACATAATAAAATAATCTCTTCATATCTAGTACAAACCACATCACTTACAACATTTTCTGATCACAAGCATTTCATAAAAAATGTAAGCCTGTATTTGCTTATATATTTCCTCCATTTTTAAAACTTTTTTAAAAGTATTTATTTTATTTTAGAAAGAGATGCAGAGGGAAAAAAGACACAGAGAGAAACACCAGAGCACTGCACAGCTCTGGCTTACAGTGGTGCGGGGGACTGAACCTGGGACTTCAGAGCCTCAGGCATGAGAAGGTCTCTTTGCAGAACCACTATGTTATCTACCCCCTGCCCTCCTCCATTTTTTTTTTCAATTTTCTTATTTCCACCAAAGCCTCTATCAAATTTGCAAAAGGAAAACGGGGAGTTTGTTGTCAATAGAATTTTCATGATCAACTATAGATATGGATTCCCAAAGCCCTGGTTCCAAGCATGTGGACAGATGTGAATGTCATTTTCCTAAAGGCGCCTCACTCGATGTGAGTGAGACGTATGGACAGCTCTTCACACCCAGTGGTTAGTTCCCTGGGACGTCCTCCATTGAGACCACTGCTACCAGGCACTAGAGATGGCTTAGCAGAAGGCAGGGTGCTCTGCTGGTGTCCCACTGACAAATGCACTTGGAACTGAGAGATTTCGCTGTGTAAACCACACATCCCCTTTCCCCCCAGCCAGTTGCATTTTTAGATGAAAACAGAGAGGCTGAGAAAAATGACCGACCACAGCACTCAGGCAGTGGCTGGTCTCAGTCCTGGCCAAGCAGAACACACCATCCAAGTGAACTGCTTTACCAGCTACCCTACCCAGAACATGAGGAAGTCAGAAAGACACGCGAGTCATCGAATATCTGTGTAATAAAGTTTATTTCATGAATAAGGACATGGGTCCTATTCTTTTTTTTTATTTCTTACTTATTTATTCCCTTTTGTTGCCCTTGTTGCCTATTCTCTTTTAATTTCTTTTTTAAAAATATTTATTTATTTACTCATGAGAAAGACAGATGGAGAGAAAGAACGAGCCATCACTCTGGTACATGTGCTGCTGGGGATTGAACTCAGGACCTCATGCTTGAAGATCCAGTGCTTTATCCATTGTGCCACCTCCCAGGCCACCTTTTATTTATTTTTTATTTCTTTATCAGGGGATTAATGGTTTACAGGTAACATGAGTCCTATTATACTTGAAAAATATATAGTATTTTAATAAAACTCATACATATTATTTATTTATTTATTTTTACTTATGGAGGTACAGGGGACTGAACCTGAGACTTCAAAGCCTCAGGCATAAGAATCTCTTTGCATGACCATTATGCTACCTCCCTTGCCCTAAAACTCACTACTATTTTTGTAGCAACGTCCTTATTTAAAATGTATTTTTTTGTCCAACTTAAAAAAATGTTTGTTGTGTCAGCATGCAAGGCTATATATTGTAGGGTACAGTTTCATCCCTCTGCCTTGTGTCTGTTACCTCACTACATCCACGCCAGGGCATGAATAACGCGAGTCTACTGAATGTCCGTCCACTCTTACAACCTCCGCTTTTCCTTCACCGTTTGTTGGCCTCAGAGTTCAAGGGTCTGTTTGCCTTTTTCGTCTGTCCCCTTGTTAGTTTAAAGAAGCATGCTTTCTGCTTTTGTTTTTTATTTTAGTTGGGGGTGTATGCTTGCAGGATTCTATCACTTCCTGACTGACGATTCAATTTCAGATAAAAATAGAGAGAGAGAGAGAGACCATAGCACGAGCCCGTCATGAGTAAATTCCCCCGGTGCCTTGGTGCTCATGTGGTTGATTTGGATCAGATTCTCACTCAACACAGGTCTTGTGCTTTAACCCAGTGAGCTACTTCCTGAGGCTCCAAATTGTATATCAACAAAATGCTTAAAAGGTTAAATACATCCATTATACTCCTGAATTTTCATAACGATGCAAATTACACTTTTAAATATTTATGTAAATGACTCTTTCATTTATTTACAAGAGAGAGCATGACTCTGGCATATTTGGTGCCCAGAATCTTGCTTGGGGCCTCATGCCTGCCCGCCCCGTGCTCTACCCCTCGTACTACTTCCCAGGCTGCTGTATAGCTCTTAAAAAACATACTTCTGATAATTTGTACTGTATCAGGAAAAAAAAAAAAAGAGAAATATTTGCTTATACCTTGATGTGAGGAGAAGGGTGGTTTCTCAGGAGCCGTATAAGTATGGGCAGGCCGTTCTCCTCCACGATGTATTGCTGACTGGTGGGGTTGCTTGTATGGGCCACACCTGTAACAGTCCGCCATCAGTGACATCGTTTGTGTTTTTCCTTTCTTGGAAGTTGTAAAGTAAGACATAGCTATGTTTTTGACTGGTAGCGTGTTCTAAAATAATGTATGTAGTTAGTAAGTTGAAAAAGAATGCTATGTTCTACACTTAGCTGAGATAATTTCATTTTTTTTTTTTTTGCCTCCAGGGCTATCACTGGAATATGGGCAACATGATATTCACTGCTTCTGGTGGTCACTTTTTCCATTTTATTGGCGAGGACAGAGGAAAATCGAGAGAGGAGGTGAGACAGAGAGGGGGAGGGAAAGACAGACACCTGCAGACCTGCTTCACTGCCTGTGAAGGGACTCCCCTGCAGGTAGGGAGCGGGGAGCTCAAACCAGGACCCTAGCGCTTAGTACTACTACAAGTGCTTAACTGGGTGTGCCACCACCCGACCCCCCTAAAATAATTTCTTAAAAGGTAACTAAAAAAAAAAATTAAAAAAAAAACAACAAATACTGGGAATAATGTGGATAGTTCTCTAACAGTCACAAAACAAAGATTAAAAATGATAAGCTTGTCAAGGAATAACAACATTATGGCCATCCTTTATTAAAGAATGATTATTCTAGGTACTAGTAGTTGCCACTGTTGTCCATAAAGGTTTGTTTCTGTAAATCATTAGAGTAGATGGCCTGCTTACATTTTCTGGATTCCTCATCTATACATACTTAAAAGAGAATCGTACAAGGGAGAGAGAGAGAATGGAGGGGTTCCGGGGCCTGGGCAGGATGTTGGCAAAGCAGCCACGTTGGGAGGAGTCTTGCAGACACCTAGCATGGGAAGATGAGGGTCTGTTGGATTTGAGCGGGCTGGGTAACTGGGGCAGCAGTGCCGGAGCATGTCTAAAAGGCTGGGCAGGAGAACAGGAAGCGAAACTCGGACTGGGTGTGGTGGATCGCACCCGGCTCTCTGCAGAAGGTAAGAGACAGTGGGAGGGCCTAAGGGTCCTGGTGCAAGATGGTGCAAGAGGCCCTAAACTGGCACTTGAGTGTTCCAGACGCCTATCACAGAGGGAGATGAGCAATGATAAGCAAGTGTCAACAGCTGTACTGGGAACCACGAACCCTCCACTTAAATGATAAGAAAATCATCAAAGGAGGCTGGAGGCTGAGTTGCAGCAAGTGATGGAGTCAGCACAACCCAACTAGCTCAGCTCGGGTTTTTGTTGGAGTTAGGTGGAGCACTTCTCAGGGACACGCCGCCAAGGTCTATTATGGAAACAGATCTAATCTGATGCCCTGCTGCTCCCAAAAAGGTTGTAACAGGGAGACCAAATGGTGCCTGCCAGTGACGTCCGTGTCCGTCGGGTGTCTAAAGTACAGGGTTGTGGGCTTGGGCTGCCTAGGTGTGCTGTTTTGTTTCCCCACAGTCATGGCCAGTAGCTGCATGGTGGATGCCTTTTCTGACATGCCCCCTCCCCTCTCTCTTCAGCTGGAAGCGATTTCTTTGTCCCTTGCAATGGAGACTTCGTACAGGTTTCTGCACAGACCATCATCCGTTAAGTTTTGCTGTGTTCACTAAGGGAGGTAGGCACAGTTCTCTATATTCGGCCGTTTTGCCAGAAGCTCCCTTGTGACCAGGACGATGCTTAGCTCTGGCTTTTGGCAGAACTAAGGCTCAAACCTGGAGTCTCTCATACGCAAGTCTGATGTGCACTACTGCTGGGAAATCTCTCTGGCCCAAGATGACTTTTTTTAGCAAGTGTGCTGAAACAATTGCATAGCCACATGCAAGAAATAAAAATTTAAAAGAGTCTCTGCCATATGCAATTTTTAAAAAACAAACCATACATCTAAATAAATATAGAAGAAGACAAAACTTTTATGGTCTTGAATTAAGTAAAGTTTCTCCTCCTCCTCCTCCTCCTCCTCCTCCTCCTGCTCCTGCTTCTGCTTCTCTTACCACTTTATTGGTAGAGATAGAAGTAAAGTTTCTTAAGTAGTACACAAAACATGAAAACTGGATTGGGGGGGAGTGATAGCATAATGGTTCTGCAGAGAGACTCTCATGCCTGAGGCTTCCAAGTCCTAGGTTCAGTCCCCTGCATTACCATAAGCCAGAGCTGAGTAGTGCCCTGGTGTTTCTCTCTGTGTGTGTCTCTCTCTCTCTACATCTCTCTCAAAAATAAAATAAATAAAATACTTAAAAAAAAAAAAAACCACGCATGAAAACTAGAAAGAAAGCACTGTGAGGCCGTGCAGGGAATGTAACCAAGGGCTCGTGGATGTGGGGCTGGTGCCTCCGAGTGCTGTGCTGACAGCAGGTCGGGTGGCCTGGGAGCAGGGGCATAAGGAAGGGCTGTTTACAGAGGGACAGACCGACACCTCTGGGGTGATGTCACATTAGTGCAGCTGACTGTGGATTATATTAGTGTGTCCAAGTGTCATAACCAAATTCATGTGTAAATACTTTTAATAATCTTTATACTTTATCATATATCTTTTTTAGGTATCTTAGGACCTGTCGATTTTATTTCAATAAAATTTTTGAAAATTATCCTTTAAAGCATACGAGGCATGAAAAGAAATAGTCAAACAAAACTCATCACAAGGAAAAATTTAACCAATAGGAAGAGATCAAGAAATGAGAGCTGCTGGAGTGAGGCACAAGGATACTGTAATATTAACTATTCAGTATTCAATATGCAGAAGAAAAGTGTGTTTTATTCATTTATTTCTGTATTTACGTTATGAAAGAGAGAGAGAGAGAGAAATAGACCCGAGCACTGCTTAGCTCTGGCATGTGGTTGTGCTAGGGACTGAACCTGGGACCTCAGAGCCTCAGGTATGAAAGTCTTTTGTACAACTATTATTCTGTATGATTTTTTTCTCTCTCTTTTTTTTTTTTTGCCACCACAGTTATCACTAGGGCTGGGTGCCTGCAAATGAATCCAAAAAAACTCCTGGAGGCTTTTGTTTTTTCTTCTTTATTTGGTAGGACAGAGGGAAATTGAGAGAAGGAGGGGAAGATAAAGAAGGAGAGAGAAAAAGAAACACTTGCTTCACTGCTTCACTGCTCCTGAAGCTTCTCCCCTTGTAGGTGGGGAGCAGAGGCTAGAACCCAGGACCTTGTGCTTGGTAATGTGTGCGGTTATCGAGGTGCCCCTCTGCAGGCCCCCTAAAATCCTTAATGACTCCACACTGTACTAGAGACATAAAGAAGGAGATAGCCCCTTTCTTCTCCCCTACTCCCCCTTTCCCAGAGTACTGCTCAACGCTGTCTTCTGATGGTGCTAGGAACTGAACTTGGGATCTCTGATGCTTTAGGCATCCAAGGCTGTATGCTGCAAATGGTGCCATCTTTTCAAGGAAAATATGGTTTGGGGCTCTAACAGTGAGACAGAGAAGGAAAGAAGGAAGTATCTTAGTGGCGATTTAAAAACTGAAAATGTACTGGGCCTTGGCTATCGCTCCCTCGGTTGTGCTTGTGTGAAGTCCCACAGCTCACAGGTTCAATTCCTGGCCCTACTTTATGCCAGAACTGAGTAGGCACAGGCATGAAAGCCTTTTTGCATAACCACTATGCTGTCTCTTCAGCCCCCGGTGCGCCGCTATGTTCCACCGCTGGGGAGCCAGAGACGACCCGAACTGCCCCTGTGGCTCCAGACAGACTATGACCCACATAGTCAACGACTGCCACCTCTCCAGATTCAAAGGAGGTCTCGAAACTTGACATCAGGCTCAACCTGACGCTGTTGACTGGCTACGGAAGAAGGGCAAACGCTAGAAGAAGAAGCCCCCTGAGTGGTCTCTGATCTCTCTCTCATAATAGAAATAAATAAATCTTTGAAAAAATAATTCTGTTTCAGTAGGGGAGATAACATAACAGTTATGCAAAAGACTCTCATGCCCAAGGATCCGAATTCCCAGGTTCAACAGTGTTCTGGGGAAAATTATTTTAAAAAATAAGTAAATAACGGAGGGGGAGAGAGAATTCTGTCCGAACAACAACAATAAACTAACAACAACGGTACTAACCAATACAAATGGACCCTACTGCTCTGATGACACTCAAAAGTGTGCCTTCAGCAATTTTACTGATTCTCAGCAAACGGAGCAATGGTGCAATGCCATTCCCTTCACATATTTGATTCTGATGTATCCTGCTGTCCTTACTTAAAGCTATGACTGCTTCGCCACCTGGTAAGGAAAAGCAAGACATGAGTTTGACACTCCCAGGCCACCTTCTGCATCGTGCAGATTTGTGCATAGGAAGGAACTTAAGGGGGCTGCTGGTGGCAAACCCGGTTGATCACACATGTTGCAGTGCACAAGCATCCAGGTTCGAGTCCCTGGTCCCCACCTGTGTGTGTGTGTGGGGGGGAGCTTCTCAAGTGGTGAAGCCTTGCTGCAGGTGTCTTTCAGTCTCGCTCCCTATCTTCCCCCCCACACTTGCTTTCTGGCTGTCTCTATCAAATAAATAAATACACAAAAAGGGGGCCAGATGCTGGCACACCTGGTTGAGTGCACAGGTTACAATGTGCAAGGACCTGGGTTCGAGCCCCCGGTGGGGACCTGCAGGGGAAAAGCTTCATGAGTGGTGAAGCAGGGCTGCAGGTGTTTCTCTGTCTCTCTCTCTATCTCCCCCCTCTCCTCTTTGATTTCTGGCTGTCTCTATCCAATAAATAAATAAATATAATTAAAAATTTAAATAAATGCATAAATAAATATTTAAAAAGGAAAATAACTTACCAACATACTGCATTTTTGCTGACGATGATAAAAGCATATTGATTATAAAGTTGTACCCAATCTGTTCTGCCATATATTTTTGCTGTTTCAAAGTCTGTCCTGCCAAGGCCCAAAGTGCCACAGCTCCTTGTTCCTTAACATCTATTTGAAAAGCCTATTTAAAAACATGTTTCATTCACTGAATAAGTAGGTTTTGAATATAATAATCATAGGTTTCAAATGTGTGAAAATGTCAGCAGGGCTCTCACTGGGGCCCAGTGTCTGCACTACAAATCCACTGCTCCCCTATCCTTTTTTTTTTCTTCTATTTCATTTGCTGTATCAGAGAAACACTGAGAAGGAGAGGGGGAGATAGAGAGGGAGAGAGAAAGACAGACACCTGCAGACCTGCTTCACTATTCATAAGCCTCACTTCTGCAGGTGGGGAGCAGGGCTCTAACGCCTGGCCCCTGTGCTTTGTAATAACGTGAGCTCAACAGAGTGGCCACTATCCGGCCCCCATAATCTATATTTCAGAAAGTGATTATTCCAGAGTTGTCTTAGGTTTTTTTTTGTTTTTTGTTTTTGCCTCCAGGGTTATTGCTGGAGCTCGGTGCCTGCACTATGTAGCCACTGCTCCTGGAGGCCACTTCTCTAATTTTATTATTTATTTTGTTTTAGATAGGACAGAGAGAAATTGAGAAGAGAGGTGAAGACAGAGAGGGGGAGAGAATGAGAGACACCTGCAGACCTGCTTCACCGCCTGTGAAACGACCCCCACATGCAGGTGGGGGGCCGGGGGCTCGAACCGGGATTCTTCCGCTGGTCCTTGTGCTTGTACTATGGGCGCTTAACTCACTGCGCCACCGCCCGGCCCCCTCTTAGATTTTTTTTTATTTTTTACATAAGAAAGGTCATTATCAAATACTCGGTCCAAGGGGAAAAGAAAAAAAAGAACAGCTAGTTGTAAATGTCCTACCTTGAGGAGTTTTAAAAGATATTTAGTTAACGACTTCTCCAGAAAGGCTTTCTGGATTCGAGGGTTGAAATTGGCCAGGGCCTCCACCGCCATGGCGCCCTTCACCTGGACACTAAGCTGACTCCCTTTGAAGAGGGCCACCAGGGGGGGGATGGCTCCCTCCTTCACGATCGCGTCCTGCACCTCCCTGCTGTTCCGGGCAACCTCAGCAATGGTAGCAGAAGATACGGCCTTCAGCACATCTTCGGGTGGATTGAAAAGAAAACACTTAAGTAAATCTTTCAAAAAAAAAATAATAACATAAAAAGTGGGTTGGGAGGTAGCACAGCGGGTTAAGCGCATGTGTAAAGATCCCGGTTCGAGCCCCCGCTCTCCACCTGCAGGGGAGTCACTTCACAGGCGGTGAAGCAGGTCTGCAGGTGTCTGTCTTTCTTTCTCCCTCTCTGTCCTCCCCTCCTCTCTAGACCTCTCTCCTTCCTATCCAACAACATCAATGGCAACAGTAACAATAATGACAACAAGGGCAACATAATGCGGAAAAAATAGCCTCGGGAGCAGTAGATTTGAGTGCGGGCACTGAGCTCCAGCAGTAACCCTGGAGGCAAAAATAAAAATAATAATAATTAAAATAAAATAACATAAAAATCAGCCTGTCGCCAGTTTCTCATTCTAGAAGATCAAATGTCTAGTGTTTACAGAAAATTTAGAAACTAGGAAAAGAAAAATCCAGCTGCCCGGACAGACATTCCTTGTCCATCCAGAGACAATCAGATACTAACAGTTTACTACCACCCACCCCACACTCAGGCAGACATGGTGTTGTAGACATGGAATAAACTGAAGATGCAGTATCTGAACGTCCATTTACCAGAAAGAACATCTTCCCCCTTTTTTATGCACATCAGTGTCTTCTTCTAAAAATGTCACATCACTTTCCCTTAATGATTCACAGTTAAAAAGTATCTTGTTTCCAACCTTTCACTGTTTTGAACAATGCTTAGAAGGAGTCTTGGCACATAAGGTATTTCAAGTTTTTAATGTTATTAATACTGGATAGAGACAGAGAAAAACTGAGGAGTGGGGGAGAGATACCTGCAGCCCTGCTACCAGCGGCTTGAACCTGGGTCCTTGCGCACTGTAATGTGTGCACTTAACCAGGTGCGTCACCGCCTGGCCCCCACGTAAGGAATTTCTTTCAGGTTTGTACTTTTCTCTTTGTATAAAGTCTGAGGAATCACAATAACTCTGTTGGTACACATGATGTTCTAATGTGGGGCTGGGCACTTGTTTAAGGTAAGGTCTCCAACCTACTAGGTGAGCTCTTTCCCAGCCCATGTATCGTTTATAGTATCCATGGGAATGTATCCACTTGTATAAATGTCCAACTAAACATTCTTAAAGTGCGACTGAGAATTGATTCCTTTTTTGAAACAATATACCTGGCAGCTTATTTCGTGATTAGAATTGTATGTGTGATCTCATGACTCCATGATTCTTTTGAATTTAGAGAGCTGGGGAACTAGTTGAGGTTGAAAGAGGGTATACCCAGAGACGGAAGGAGACACACCACAGTACATGATCTTTCTCAGGTGCTGTAGAACTTCCCATGTGGTGGCAGGGTCTGGACCTGGGCAGTGAGCATAGCAAGACATGGCCCTACACAATGGGATATCTTACTTGTTCTAAACTCAGCCGTTTACATGTGTTTCTTATACATCTATGGTAAACATCTAGATAAGATAAATCCAGAGTATTGACATGCATATAGTCTAAGCCTGTGTTATTTCTTTCTCTTTAATTTTTTTATAATTATCTTTATCTGTTCATTAGCCAAAGACAGCCAGAAATCAAGAGGGAAGGGGGAGCGATTCACCTGCAGCACTGCTTCACCACTTATGAAGCTTTTCCCCTGCAGGTGGGGACTGGGGGCTTGAACCCAGGTCTTTGTATGCTGTATCATGTGTGCTCAACCTGGTGTGCTGCCACTGGGCCTCAACCTGTGTTAATTACACAGTAGTAGGCAAGGAGGCGGTGCAGTGAGTGCGTGTGAACGTGATAAGCACAAAGTCCCAAGTTCGAGCCTTACCGCTGCTTGCGACAGAGAGAGATGTTCTGTCTCTTTCTCTCCTCGTAAAAATATAGAGAAAGACAGCAGTTTACCTGAGTCAGAACTGAGAAATGAGATAAGGTAGTGGATGCCTTTGTGCTCTTTCATGGCTCTCTGATTGGTTTCACTCCCCACACACAGCACACGTATACAGCTCATCACGTTCACCAGCACGCTTTCGATGTCCAGCTTCAAGAGGTTTATCAGAGCTGGGATTCCATTCTAAAAACAAAGAGGCGAACGCGTGTTGCAACTTGGACTCACTTCAGACACTTGCAGTCCATTTTTAGAAATACACATCCAAAATCTTTTTTTTTTTTTTTTTTTTTGGCTTTTCAGGTTGTTTTTCCAAAATGTTTCTTGTGACAGTTACTTGTGACAGTTACTTACCTACTTCAGGAGAATGGCTACCCGTAGACAAATGTGTCTGCTGACCAGACGCATTAGACACTGTCCATACAGCCTTGAGCATATCTTATACTCTGTCACTAAGGGAAATATTCTATATACATAGATTACATGGTCTCCTTATCATTCAAATGATTTGAGGCTTCAAATTTGCTGTAAGACTAAATAAATACCTTAAAAAATAAGACCACTAAGATAGGTCAATAAAATTCAAGGCCCACTGGATATACTTGCCATTGGAGACATTGCACAGTAATTAGTATAAATGTATCTGTCCAGCACAAAATATTATTTATAAATGTGACTATGATATCCTGATTCTAAATGGAATAAAGACAGCATTTCTCTTTACTAGCAGAAATAATGCAAGGGCATCAGGAGAGACAAGGAGAAATACAGTCTTAATTCCACTAGTGGCAGGAGACATCTCTAATGTTGAACCTTAATAATCTGTGTCAAAAGGGACTAGGTCTTACAAAGATACTTGATTTTACTGCTCCAGGTCTGTTTTTGAAGGAGTGAGAGAGAGAAACCATAGTACAGAACTTTGTCTGTTAGAGTGCTGTCTTTTTTTTTTCTTTTGTCTCCAGGGTTATCGTTGGCGCTCAGTGCCTGCACTATGAATCCACTGCTCATGGAGGCCATTCCCCCCCCCCCATTTTTGTTCCCCTTGTTGTTGTTATTGCTATTGCTGTTGTTGGATAGGACACAGAGAGACTGAGAGAGGAGGGGAAGACAGAGAGGAGGAGAGCAAGACAGATGCCTGCAGACCTGCTTCACCATCCATGAAGCAACCCCCCCACACACACTGCAGGTGGGGAGCTGGGGGCCCAAACCGGGATCCTTATGCCAGTCCTTGCGCTTTGAGCCATGTGTGCTTAACCTGCTGGGCTACTGCCCGACTCCCCTACAGTGCCATCTTTCATGTGGCTTAAAAATAAGCCTGAGTCAAGATCAAGGAAGTACACTATCTGGGGAGCTGTCTCTCCAGCCCTGTGCAAATAGACTATCAAGAAACAAAGGAAAGGAAAATATAGCATTTGCCACTAATAGACAGTGGTCAGTTTCAGTAGATCCAGGAACTCAAAAGAGGGATGTGAAAAGTGGTGGTAACGGAGGTTGGGAACCCAGTGACCTATGATAGAGGGATCAGCCATTTGCTGGTGGATGAAGCAAGCTGACCACTGTCTTGGGGAGATGCCATGACCCCTGTCGCAACCAGTTTTGGAAATCAACATGCCTCCATAAAAAATTTTTTAATAGAAAAATGTTCTCACAGGTGAAGAATGTACATCAGAAAAATCTTGCTGGGGCCAGGTGGTGGCGCACCTGGTTGAGCGCACGTGTTGCAATGTGCAAGGACCCAGGTTCAAGCCCCCAGTCCCCACCTGCAAGGGGAAAGCTTTGTGAGTGGTAAAGCAGGATTGCAGGTGTCTCTCTGTCTCTTTCCCTCTCTGTCTCTCCCTTCTGCTTGATTTCTGACTGTCTCTGTCCAATAAATAAAGATAATAAAAACAATTTTGAAAAAGAGAAATCTTGCCACAAAGTATATAAAAACTGTAACCAAATGTAGTATATATCAACATCAATAAAATATTATTGAAATAGTGACCTCCAGAAAGGAAAAGTATACAGAAGATACACCAGAAACAAGATTCCATGAAACAAGAGCTGAAAAACCTCTGTAAATATATATATATATGTATTCCAAATGAGAATCCACAGAAAAATAAAACAATGCTAAACAAAAAAATAGCAAGAGAAAGAGGATAGAGGTGAGGAAAGCAAGCAAGCAAAAAAAAAAAAAAAAAAAGACTGAGTGAAAAAAGACTGGGTCACGTCAACTAACTTAATAAAATCTGGATATTTCTCACCACGTTCCCATGGACATCTCCCCTCCCCCCTTTTTTAAAAATCTTTTTGTTTGTTTGTTTTAATTCCAGGTGGGATTTTACTGAGAAACTACCTTCCTGGACCTGGTACACTCCTGCCTGTACTATGTATCGTATCAAGATCGTGGCTGCCCTTCCATGGGGCCACTCCTCCAGATGCTCCTCTGGTCACTAGCAACCTCAGAAGGTGTGGCCACACTGTCCCTTCAGCAGCCGCTCTCCTTACAGACTGAAGTTGCTATCAAAGCGGCGGCCTTCTTTTTTTTTTTTTTTTAATTTTTTATTTAAGAAAGGATTAGTGAACAAAAGCATAAGGTAGGAGGGGTACAACTCCACACAATTCCCACCACCCAATCCCCATAACCCACCCCCTCCCCTGATAGCTTTCCCATTCTCTAGCCCTCTGGGAGCATGGACCCAGGGTCGTTGAGGCCTTCTTAAACCCACGTTTCCTCACACCGGATGCAAACCCCATGTGTGGCCAGCATCCACCTGGACCTGTTGAGGGGGTCTGTGGACAGGAGGGCTGGAACACTTGTTAAAGTTCCTTCTCTTTTCTTTTCTAAATATTTATTCCTTTTTGTTGCCCTTGTTTTATTATTATAGTTATAATTATTGTTGTTGATGTCATCGTTGTTGGGTGGGACAGAGAGAAATGGAGAGAGGAGGGGAAGACAGAGAGGGGGAGAGAAAGACAGACACCTGCAGACCTGCTTCACCGCCTGTGAAGCGACTCCCCTGCAGGCGGGGAGCCGGGGGCTCCAACCGGGATCCTGATGCCGGTCCCTGCGCTTTGCTGCCACCTGCGCTTAACCCGCTGCGCTTAACCCGCTGCGCCACCGCCCGACCCCCTCCCCCCCCTTCCCTTTTCTGCGCTTGTTCTGATACTGTCCTGCTCTTTACTTTCTTCTGGCGCTCGTGGGACTGTGGAAGCTTTATTCTTTGACGATCTCATTTGAGACTGGAGTTCTCGCTCTAAGTCTTGCCCCTACAGACAGACTCGAGTGCGTGTTTTTCCAGCTTTTGTATGCGGGTACAACCGTGGGTCAGAGTACGTTTTCGTGACAAGGACTTACATATTGGGCAATAAGGTCCTTATTTTCAAACTGCGCGACATCGAAGAGAATGACAGCACATCGGGAGTGGAGCTCAGGTTCATCCGAAACCAGCAGGCTGATGAGGGCGGGAACGCCTCCCGCCCCCACTATGGCCCGCACCACGCGCCCGTGCGTGGAGATGTTGCTCAGCAGCCCGAGCGTCTTGCACTGCAGTTTGATTCTGGTGCCTTTCAGCAGAGTGATGAGGGCAGGAATGGTGCCTGTAGCCAACACAAAAGAACCGGTTGTTTATCATCCCGACAGACCCTCGGAGACAGCTAAAGTAGTATCTCTAGTTTTTGTTGTTTTTTTTTTTTTTTAGAATTGTGTCATTTTAAAACATTTTTTTCTTTACAAAATGGAAATATTGACAAGACCATAGGATAAGAGGGGCACAATTCCACATAATTCCCACCACCAGAACTTTTATAATAGCCCTAGTTTCTAGAAGTTTCTTTCAAAAATTTTAGATATTTTGAAATATTTTTTTTATTGGGAGGTTAATGGCTTACAAGGAATACAGTTGTTGCTACAGGTCAATACATTTTACATGTGTAAAATTCCTTTGCCTTCTGATAAACGCTCTTAGCCCCCAGACCAGATTCTCCTCCTCCACTATCTTTCAATTAAAAACTATATAACTGCCATCTTCTGCCCACAGATTCTAATTTAGTTATTTGTCTACCAGGAAGTTCATTTTATTAAAGAAGATTTTAGGCTTAGAGAGTAGAAACAATGAGCTAGATGCAAGCCCTGGTTTGACAGGACAGTGTTACTTTTCACTATGTGAATTGTGAAAATACAGACTAAAGGTGATTTCTAGTGGAAAGTGAACGCGAGGTCAGCACGGTTAAGGAATTTAAATCACTTTAAACTCTGCGGATTTCTAGATAAACAGGATCTATAGAGGTGGGGGGCGGAGAGACTTTAAAATCTACTAGAAGTCTTCCCCACAACTAAAGCTACAAAAACTACACAACTAAAACTAGAGCGACTGGCTGAATAGAGAGTGTACTACAGTAAGATGATACAAGCAAAAGATCTGTTTCACATCACCTGCGTCCAAGATTTTTTCCCAGTAATCATTCTTTGCTAAGCAGATGACTTCTAGGGCCATGACAGCGGTCATCCTCCGTTTATAGCTTTCACACTGCAACATTTCTGTTAAATAGTCGGGGGGGGGGGGGGTGATGAGAGATGTAACTTCACAAGGAGAAAAGGAACAACTGAATCTCTCCCTAAAGTGAGGAGGTGAAGAATAAATTCAAGGGGGCTTTGTCCACTCCCCCCAGTTTGGAAAGGGAGAGGAGGAAGAAGGAGCAAGGCAGAGAGGAGGGAGGCACCACTCCACATGCTCTGTTCATAGAGCTCTCCCAGCCCTGCTTCTGGTGCCGTCAGTGGCGCCCCCTTGTGGTGCTGAAGATCCAAACCTGGGTCCTCACTCAGGACTGTGTGCTCACGGGGTGAGCTAGCTCCTGGCCTCTTTTAGGTCATGTTTTAAAATATTTGCTTTATTATTATTATTATTATTATTATTATCTAAATGGATTGTGTTTTTATTTTATTATTGGATAGAGACAGAAATTGAGAGGCGGGGGAAAGGAGATAGAGAGAGACAGAGAGACACCTGCAGCCCTGTTTCACCACTCGTGAAGCTTCCCCCCTGTAGGTGGGGACTGGGGACTTGAACCTGGGTCCTTTTGCACTGTCATGTGTGCCACCGTCTGACCCCTCTTTAGGTCATTTTTAAGCGTTTCTAATGTTACACAGTAGGGCTGGTGACAGAGTCCATTTGGACTGGAGGCTGCTTCGCCATGTACACTGACCCAGGCTCACTGCACCCGGCACTGAGGATTCCTCAGTGACGCAGTCTTTTTCACTATCCCCCTCTCTTTATGTCTCTCTAGCTTTAAACAAACAATTGAAATATGACATGTGCATCACTTGTGCTTTATCTTTCAATAGTTAAGCTGAATAATAATGAGAACGCACATTTCTATTTAAAAAAAAAAAAAAAGATGACGTGTCCCATACTTACCTACTAAAGTTTCCCAGACTGGGAGTTCAGGAAGATTTAATTCTATTATATGCTTGAGAACTTCTGTGTGGAAAGATAACACTGATAAATGGATGATATTATTTCCTTTGTTATCTGTCTTTCTCCAGTTAGCCCCAAGAGAAAACAGGTACTGAATAGTGTCCATGGCTCCTGACGTGGCAGCAAGTAACAGTGGGGTGCACTGATTCCTGAAAGCCAAGGGGTGTGTTGTCATCAGTGTGTATAGAAGCTCAGAGACACTGTCTCGGATCTGTTCAAACTGCTGCTAGAGAAGTCTGGTTTTTGTCCATAGCTCCTCTTCCTTTGTGTTGTTCTGCAGATGCTAACACCTAGTCAATCCCCTTTCTTTGCCTTGGCTGTCCTTAGTATCACACACACACACACACACACACACACACACACACACACACACACACTGCAATTTTTTCAAATGCCAACATTGTCCAAAGTGCTCACAATACACTCTCTCACATAGCCCGTAAGATTTTTTTTTACATATTTTAAGTTTATTAGTGATTTAATATTGATTTCCAAAATTATAAGCTAGCAGGGGTACATTTCCACACTGTTCCCGCCACCAGAGTTCTGTGTCCCCTTTCCCTCCACTGGAAGCTCTGGCAGCTGCCCCAAGGTTGCAGATACGGGCTGACTATCATTTCTCTCTCTCTGTATCTGTATGCATTTGCCCACTTGATTTGTCATGGTCCCATCTTCTCTTACTTTCCAAGTCACACCTACACCTATTACTACTTTGGAATGTCCTTTCTTTTTCCCTCTTCTCTCTTTGGTCTTGATGGAGTCATCTTCCCCTCACATTTCTCCCCTACTGGGAGTCTGGGAGTATAGACCAGAATTCTTTATGGGGAGCAGAAGGTGGGAGTTCTGGCTTCTGTAATTGCTTCTCCACTGGACATAGGTTCTTAGGACTTTTTTTTTTTCTTTCTTTTTTCTTTTCTTTTTCTTTTCTTTTTTTCTTTTTTTTACCAGAGCACTGCTTATCTCTGGCTGATAGTGGTATATGGAACTGAACCAGGGACTTTGAAGCCTCCGGCATGAGAGTCTTTTTGCCTAACCATTATGCTATCTGTGCTCCGCCATAATTCTTAAGATTTTATGAGTGAGGGAAAAAAAGCAAGACAATTAGTTTTGTCATCCCATTTCACAAATGCTGAGACTAAGATCCAGGGAATGTTCCAACTCATGTCTTTATATTCCATGTCCAGTTCTCAAATCCCAGTTCCCTCGTGTGGCAGAAAACAATAATCCTCCCTTCACCAAAAACAAACAAACAAAAAAAACTCCTCCACTATCTGTTATTTAGGTAGCAAAGAGCTTTGCTTGGGCACAAGGCTTTCTGGTCGAATATTTATTCTATTTGCTGTCTCCTCTTCTGGATAGGTATGGTCATGTCACCAAGCTTGGCCAATGTGACGGCAGCAGGCCCTACCTCGGCAGCCTCTAAATCGCCCTCACTTCTCCTGTGCCTTCCCTTCACGGCTTGAGTGCAGGCATGATAACAGAAACGGACTTGCCATTTTACAGCGAGATGTGGAACACGTGCTAAGAAGCAAAAAGAGGGACTCAAGCACTCTCATACGTCCAAGCACTAAACCACTAGAAAATAAAAACTTGGGAGTCTTGAGGTAGCGCAGCGGGTTAAGCGCACGTGGCGCAAAGCGCAAGGACTGGCTCAAGGATCCCGGTTCGAGCCCCCTGGCTCCCCACCTGCAGGGGAGTCACTTCACAGGCGGTGAAGCGGGTCTGCAGGTGTCTGTCTTTCTCTCCCCCTCTCTGTCTTCCCCTCCTCTCTCCATTTCTCTCTGTCCTATCCAACAATGATGACAACAATGATAACTACAACAATAAAACAAAAAGGGCAACAAGAGAGGATAAGTAAATAAATATTAAAAAAAAAAAAAGAGTAACTTCCTGGGGCCAGACAGTGGTGTTCTTGGTTGAGCTCACATGCTACCACGTACAAGGACCAAGGACCTGGGTGTCCACCTGCAGGGAGAATGCTTCATGAGCAGTGAAGCAGTGCTGCAGGTCTCCCTCTCTCATATTTATGTATTTATTGACTAGAGACCGTCAGAAATTGAGAAACGCGGGGGAGATAGAGAGGGAAAGAGACACCCGCAACACTGCTTCACCACTCAGCATGCTTTCCCCCTGCAGGTGGGGGCTAGGGGGCTTGAACCTGGGTCCTTATGAACTGTACATTGTATTATGCCTTCTCTTTCTCTTTATCTCCCCTTCACTCTCAGTTTCTGCCTCTATCCAATAAAAATATATGCAAAGAAATAAATAAAAAATTTAAATGAATAATAGACTTTTCCACCAGCATGTTAATAGAAATTTCCATCTTTATAAATTTTCAAGGTAGGAGAAAAAGAGAGTGGCCAGAAAGGAGAGTAGACTTAGTCTTCTTTTTAAATTTTTTAAATATTTATTTTTATTTACTTATTTAATTTTTCCCTTTGGTTGCCCTTGTCCTATTGTTGTAGTTATTATTATTGTTGTCGTTTTTGATGTCGTCATTGTTGGATAGGACAGAGAGAAATGGAGAGAGGAGGGGAAGACAGAGAGGGGGAGAGAAAGACAGACACCTGCAGACCTGCTTCACCATCTGTGAAGCGACACCCCTGCAGGTGGGGAGCTGGGGGCTCGAACCAGGATCCTTATGCCGGTCCTTGTGCTTCGTGCCACGTGCACTTAACCCGCTGTGCTACCATCTGACTCCCTAGACGTAGTCTTCTGTCTTCTGACAAATCAATCAAACCATCATTCATTTTAGTGTGTTTGTAGTCAGCCATGGAAACAGAAATCTGTATTTTACAAATATTGAACAACTTACTCCGCTGTTGCCTCAACTTCCAGCAAGCTCGGGTCCTTCCTACAGAGAACAATGATAATACAGATATTGTCATAGAAGGCAGCAAAGTGAATCGGCATCCAGCCTCTTTTTTCAGAAAGCGTGTAGTCAGCCTTGTAACAAAGCAGGTACGTGATGGCTTCTAAGGCGCATGCCTGAGCCGCCAGGTGTATCGGAGTCGGACCTGCAACGAATGGGGGTGTCTTCAGTGCTCAGGAGCCCAGCGTCCTGACATGCTTCTTCCTTTTCTATATCCAACCACAGAGTTTAGTCTTATGAGATACAAAAGAGTCAAATTAAGTACCGAATGACATGATTTAGGCAAATAAATACAAATATATATTTTCCCTTTCTTCCTCCTCTCCTCTCCTCTCCTCTCCTCTCCTCTCCTCTCCTCTCCTCTCTTCTCCTCTTTTCTTCCTTTTTGCCATCCAGGTTATTACTGGGGTTTAGTGGCTGTACAACTCGAACATTCTCAGTGGTCATTTCTTTTTCTTTAGAGAGAGAGAGAAACACCTACATTTTGTTGCACCATTAGCGAAACTTCCCCTCTGTGGGTGGGGTCCAGGGGCTTGAACCCAGGTCCTGGTGCATGGTAATTTGTGAACTCTACTCAGTGGAACATCACCCAGCCCCTAATTCTACATTTCTTTAACTCAGGATGTCTAACTCAGGATGTCTAAGCATAAAATCAATAATCATTTGAAATTTATTTTTATTTTTATTAGAGGGATCAACAGCTTGCAGGAAATACCATTGTTGGTACCTGTGTAAAAATTTTTAAATTTATTTATTCCCTTTTGTTGCCCTTGTTGTTTTATTGTTGTAGTTATTATTATTGTTGTCATTGTTGTTGGATAGGACAGAGAGAAATGGAGAGACGAGGGGAAGACAGAGAGGGGGAGAGAAAGACAGACACCTGCAGACCTGCTTCACCGCCTGTGAAGTGACCCCCCCTGCAGGTGGGGAGCCGGTGTCTCCTACCGGGATCCTTACACTGTCCTATGCTTGGTGCCACATGTGCTTAACTCGCTGTGCCCGACCCCCCCCCCCCCCGTGTAAAATTCCTAAGTTTTCTGCAAAACACTTTTCCCCCCTGCCCCCAGGTCCTCCTCCACCATCATTCACCAGGACCTGAAGGACGCCTGCGCCCACCTACCCCCAGAGACCTTTCCTTTGCTTCAATACACCAAACCAACAACAAGTCGTATTTTTGTGTTTCCCTTTCTGTTCTTCTTTCTTTTTTTTTCTTAATTTTTAAAAAATATTTTTATTTTATTTATTGGATAGAGACAGCCAGAAATCTAGAGGGAAGGCGGTGATAGAGAGAGAAAGACAGAGAGACACCTGCAGCCCTGCTTCACCACTCACAAAGCTTTCCCCCTGCAGGTAGGGACCAGGGGCTTGAACCTGGGTCCTCCAGGTGCACCACTGTCGGGTCCCTATTCTTATTTCTGATATTATTTCCTCTGCTCGAGTGAGTCTACTTCTGATGACTGCTACCTGGGCTTGCACTGCACTCAAAGTACTTTTCACACCAGTGTTTCTGCGCAGCCTCTCACCGTTGACGCCCCTCATAGTCCTCACAAAGTCTCAAAGATCGCCTGGCTACTGTTCTTTGCAGACTTGTTTGCTTCAGTTATTTATGGTTCATATATAAGCAAAACCATCTAGGAGTGGTTATTCACCTCCTTATTTATTTCACCTAGCATCACCAACTCCATTTTGTCCAATTTGTTATGGATGACAGAATATCGTCTTTCTAGTTACAGTAATAGTCCATTGAATATAACCTATACGAAAAAAGTTTTGGGGGTCGGGCAGTAGTACAGAGGGTTAAGCGCACATGGTGCCAAGTGCAAGGACCGGCATAAGGATCCCGGTTCGAGCCCCTGGTTCCCCACCTGCAGGGGGTTGGCTTTACAAGCGGTGAAGCAGGTCTGCAGATGTCTATCTTTCTCTCCTCCTCTCTGTCTTCCCCTCCTTTCTCAATTTCTCTCTGTCCTATCCAACAACAATAACAATAATAACAACAACAATAATGATTTTTAAAAAGGGCAACAAAAAGGGAAAAATGGCCCCTAGGAGCAGTGGATTCATAGTGCAGGCATTGAACCGCAGCAGTAACCCTGGAGGCAAAAAAAAAAAAAAAAAAAAGGAAGAAAGAAAAAAGTTCTGAGGAGCTGGGTGGTGGCACACCTGTTTGAGCACACACAAGGACCCAGGTTCAAGCCCCCAGTCCCCACCTGCAATGGGGAAGCTTTGTAAATGGTGAAGCAGGTCTGAGGGTGTCTCTCTGTCTCTCTCCCTCTCTATCTCCCCCTTTCTTCTCCATTTCTGGCTGTCTCTGCCCAATAAATAAATAAAATAATAAAAGAAAACGTTAAAAAAAGTTCTGACATATCCAACAACCTTTTTTAAAACAGCAAATGTTTTACTTATATCTTACCATTTCTTTCTTTCTTCGTGTCCATTTTAGCTGAGTCTGTTATAAAAAGGGATACACATACAAGTCTGATTACAAATGACAGCAGCTTCCTAAAGCGGCCAAAACAGTGTCACACCGATGATAACAGTATGTCTCTATTTTTGATACAGAAGGAAGGATAAACAAAATTGAATATAAATGTTGTTCAAGCAGCTGACAAAGTATTAGAGCAAACCTGGGAATACCAACTTTCAGTGGGATGGTCCAAATTTACAGTTGGGGTCTTTTTGTTGTTGTTGTTGTTCAGTAGTAATACCCAGACATCACTAGCAAAGTCATACATTTTCTATTCTTCAAATTCTACCTGCTTCTCAGTGGAATGTATATCCATATTGCCACAGGATGAATAAAGATTTCAATTTACTAAAGATTTTTTTACATCCCTAAATACTTTGAACACATCTTTAAAGTAATAGGATACTCACTGCATTAATTAATTAATTAACTAAGTCTCCAGGGTTATTGCTGGGGCTCAGTGCCTGCACTATGAATCCTCTGCTCCTGGAGGCTTTTCCCCCTTTTGTTGTCCTTGTTATTGTTATTGTTGTTGTTGTTAGTGCTGCTATTGTTGTTGTTGGAGAGGACAGAGAGAAATGGAGAGAGGAGGGGGAGACAGAAAGGGGGAGAGAAAGACAGACACCTGCAGACCTGCTTCACCGCCTGGGAAGCGACTCCCCTGCAGGTGGGGAGCCGGGGGCTCGAACCGGGATCCTTACGCCGGTCCTTGCGCTTCACACCATGTGCGCTTAACCCGCGGCGCTACCGCCCCGCGCCCCACTAATCAATTTATTAACCTGATGGAGCCTGAGAGGCAGAGATAGGGAGAGAGAGAGAGAGAGACAGAAAGGAGAGACACCTGCAGCGCTGCTGTGCCGCTTAGAAGTTCCCTGCCCCTGCAGGTGAGGATGGGTGGGTAGAGCACGGGTCCTCGAGCCTGGCACAGGATGTACTCCTCATGCCACCAACCAGAGCCTTCCATTGTATTGGCATTTGCTGAATTTGTGTTCTGTTTTAATTATGTTCATTGCGTGTTGAATATTTTAGCCCAGTAGTAGGAGTATCTTAACATGAAAATATTTTACATTTGATCCTGCTGATGGTATACAAAATTTATTAAGACCTAACAGCATTAAAAAAGATAAATTTTTCTTTTTCTTCTCTCTCTCTCTCTCTCTCTTTTTTAACAAGAGCACTGCTCAGCTCTGGTTTATGGTGGTGCGGGGGAACTGAATTGGAACTTCGGTGCCTCAGACTTAAGAGTCTCTTTGCATAACCATTATGATATCTATCCCTGCCCCAAAAAGATAATTTTCTATTGATGCATTCTAATTTAACACGGCTTATTAAGACGGGTGACATAATTAAACTATACAACAGCCATTTCTTTACACACACACACACACACACACACACCCAGACTGATCTCTATTTCTTACTGCCGATACTGTGTGGTAACCTTTCTTGGTGTTTTACATCGAGTTCTCTTTCTAGTAAGCCCACACTTTCATTCTCAACTTGAATATTTTTGTACTATTTACATTTATTTCGATGGTAAAATGTGTGCACAAATTTTAAACTAGGCTATCCTTAAAGCAGTTATTAAACGAAAACTTGTTAGAATTTCTTGTTATTCAATATAATATAAGGGCTAGGTAGATACCTTAGTGTTTGAGCATAGGACTTACCTGCCTGAGGCCCTAGGTTTGACCCCTGGGACTCCACGCCCCGATGAGAGGATACCAGGGCAAACTAAACCAAATCTTTTGACTTCTACTGAGCTTATCTTCAAGTGGGGGGTGGGAAGGGGGTCACAATGAATGAAAAATAAATTACACTCTCTACAGGAATAATAAGTGGTTCTTAGCGCATGAGGAGTTCTTCTGAGATAAGTTATCAACATTGAGATAAATAATCTCGATACAAATTGCAGACTTGCTCCAAAATCCACAAGCATTCTTAAGGCCGAATAAGTGTAAGTGATGGAGGAGGAGGAGGGGGGGGAGGGGGAGGGGGAGGGGGAGGGGGAGGGAGAGGGGTAGGGAGAGGGGGAGGGGTAGGGAGAGGGGGAGGGGGGAGGGGGAGGGGGAGGGGAGGGGAGGGGGAGGGGAGGGGGAGGGGAAGGGGAAGAACCACTTTAGATCCTGAGACTCCGTGGTACCTTGGTTGGACGTGACAAAGCGCCTCTGGTTGACATTGAAGTTGGAGTTGCACAGCTGGCAGATAATGGAGACTCTGTTGTGCAGAGCGGCGTGGTGGAAGATGGTGTAGCCGGCCTCATCGGAGACGTTGATGGTGGAGCTTGAGGTTTTACGGCTGAATGTATGAAACACAGCAGATAAGCCTCTTTCAACAGCAGACTTCATGCCGAAGGGGATGCTCTAAAATTAAGGAGGCAGAGTTAGTTTTTTGGTTTCTCTCTTCTTTTCCTCCCTTCCTCCCTTCCTCCCTTTCTTTCTTTTTTCTTTTTCAAAAAACAGCAGTCTTCCCTTTCATTTTTACGGAGATACCTTTCAAGATCCATAGTGGATGCCAGAAACTACAAATATGACCAAGTCCCATATATTTAATATGGTCTCTCCTGTGCATACACACATATGGTAAGGTTTAGCTAATAATTTAGGTACAGCTGGAGAGTAGCAATAACAGTAAAATCGTGGTCCGGGAGGTGGCACAGTGGATAAAGCACTGGGTTCTCAAGCATGAGGTCCCGAGTTCATTCCCCAGCAGCACATGTACCATGTGATGTCTGGTTCTTTCTCTCTCTTCTCCTATCTTTCTCATTAATAAATAAATAAAATCTTTATAAAAAAACAGTAAAATCAAACAATTATAACTTTATGCTGTAACAAAAATACATGAATTATTTTTATTACTCATCTCTTCAAGTTATCAAATTGTAGGCAATGTCTTCAGACTGCAGTTGAGCCCAGGTAATTCAAACTATAAAAAACCATAAAAAAGCAGGCAAAGGGGACAGTGCTTTGGTCTTCCTCACTCGGGAAACTGATAAACACATCTTAAAGAAAACCTGAGCAATATCTTTAAAAAATACCTTAAACAGAAATGGAGCTCCCTGGGTTCCTTCTCTGATTCAAGAATAATGTCCAGGGGTGAGGTGGTGGGACACCTATGACCTGCCATGCTCCCACCCTCAGTCCCCACCTGCAGAGGGGAAAGCTTCATGAGTGGTGAAGCAATGTTGCAAGGTGTCTCTCTGTCTCTCTCCCCCTCTGTTTCTCCCTTCCTTCTTAATTTGCTTGTCTCTGTCCAAAATAAATAATAAAAACAATTAAAAATAAGAATAATCATTTAGAAATTTTAAAACTAAAATATATAGCCATAGAAATATTTTGTCTCCCCCTACAAAATAGAAAACCTTAATCAATATGCATCAGATAAAGGACTGATAACCAAATACATAAAGAACTCCCTAAACTCAGAAAAAAAACAAAACATTAAGATATGCGGGAAGGGTATGTATGAACAGAATCTTACCAAAGAGACGCAGAGGGCCAACAGACCTGAGCAAGTACTCAAAGTTACTGGTTATCAGAAAAAGTGCGAATAAAGACAACGAAGAAATACCACTTTACACTGGAATTGGCATATTGCACCAAAGTAAAAGACTCTGGGGTGGGTGGGTAGGGGGGAGAATACAGGTCCAAAAAGGATGACAGAGGACCTAGTGGGGGTTGTATTGTTATATGGAAAACTGGGAAATGTTATGCATGTACAAACTATTGTATTTACTGTCGAATGTAAAACATTAATCTCCCAATAAATAAATTAAAAAGAAAAGAAATACCACTTTACACCTGTGAGAATATACCACATTAGAAAGGTTAGAATGGTACAGGAGGTGGCACAGCAGATAAAGCACTGGACTCTCAAGCATGAGGCCCTAAGTTCAATCTCCAGCAGCCTATGTACCAGTGCGATATCTGGCTCTCTCTCTTCCTCCTCCTTTCTCATTAATAAATAAATAAAATCTTTAAAAAAAAAAAGATTTCAACGATAGGAAAAGTAGGCTTGCTTCCCTCCCCTTAAAAAAAAAAAAAACAGAGGGAGTCGGGCTGTAGCGCAGCGGGTTAAACGCAGGTGGTGCAAAGCACAAGGACCGGCGTAAGGATCCCGGTTCGAACCCCGGCTCCCCACCTGCAGGGGAGTCGCTTCACAGGCGGTGAAGCAGGTCTGCAGGTGTCTGTCTGTCTCTCCCCTTCTCTGTCTTCCCCTCCTCTCTCCATTTCTCTCTGTCCTATCCAACAACGACGACAACAACAATAATAACTACAACAATAAAACAACAAGGGCAACAAAAGGGAATAAATAAATTAAATTAAATATTGAAAAAAAAACAGAAATAGGACAGAAACAGCAAGTGTTGTCAAGGATATGGAAGCAGGTGAACCCTTCCACACTACTTACGGGAATGTGAGAATGTAAACAGGCCCAACCCTTGTGAAAAGCGGCTGGAGACACCCCAGATCACTAGAAAGGGATCTGCCCTGTGAACAAGCAGTGTCTCTCCTGGGAATAGATCCAGAGAAAACTACAGCAACTCAAAGAGGTCTCTGTACACCTACGTTCATAGTTAGTTCATGTAAAAATAGTTTGGCGCCTTGTCAAACAAATTATAATCCATAATTATATAACTTTGAAGTAGGGATAATATGGAACTACTACTTCATGTTAAAGAGACACCCCAAAGATAAAACACTGAAGACATCTGTTTATAACCTCTTACGCTGAATAATACGGTAGTTGGTGAAATACCTTGCATTTAATAGCTTTTTTGAAACCAAATTTTTTCTTGAATTGCTCGTGTAATTGAGCATCTGTCAGTGGAAGTCTTTTAGGCCTCAGATTGTTCATTATTTCATTGATGGCTCCCCACCACTGCGTCTTATATAGCTGCTGATAGAAGGTTTCAAGTTCAAAATAGATGACATAGTAGCTATAAAAAAAATGACAGAATAAAAATAAGTCAGTTTTTTTTTCTGATTCTGAAATGGTGAAAATTGTATTTTTATTCCACAACAGTTAAGTACCAAAATAGAGCTTAATTGGACTTGATTGCAAATGTTTCAATAATTTGGTATCAATTGTCATGAAATCACCTTCTCACACCAGTGACTATGGAAACTGCCTAATAGTCACTGTAAATCCTAAATCTGGCTGAAGGAGGCTTCCCTTCTTTCTACTAATCTGCTTACACTCTTCTCATGAATGTATGTATTCGTCCAATGGAGAAGCAATTGCAGAAGCCAGACCTCCACCTTCTGTACCCCATAATGATCCTGGATCCATGCTCCCAGAGGGATTAAGAGTAGGAAAGGTTCCAATGAAGGGCTTGGAACGCAGAACTCAGGTGGTAGGAATTGTACCCCCTCTTATTCTATGGTCTTGTTGATCATTATTAAATCAATAAAAAAATGGGGAAAATAAATGTATCTATTCATTTTTTACATCTAGTTTAAAGAATGTTTAAAGAATGTTTCCATTAGCCTTTTCAAGAGTAGACCTTTAGTCTGGTCTGGAATGATGCTTTTTGCAACAGCTTCTGACTTCTATTAACTATTACAGCAGGCTAAAGAAACCCTCAGCCCACTAGATTCTTAGGCTTCGGTAGGCTTTACAATAACCCCAGGCCCTTGTCACTCTGGAATTGAACAGAGACAAAATTTGGGGTGACTCTGTTCTCTGGGGTGATTTATCATCCTAAGTTTAAAAAAAAAGTGGTAGACATCTCCATTTCTGTTCATGCATCGTCAAGACAAGAGAAACAATTCCATGATGCCATTCCATTGCGACAATATGATCAGATCCTTAATAGCTCAGTGGTGGTGTGCTTCGCCAAGCATGCTTTGTGACCTATAGCCCTTCCCTTTATCCCAGCTGCCTCCCTGAATTCCCAGGATCACGAGAGTCCCAGGAGCCTGCCAGAAGGTAGGAGAGTAAATGCTCTGCAGACTTCTCTCTAGTACACGATTTAGTCTGGCAAGGATGGTGGTGCCGGGGATATGTCAACAGGTGCTGGAACCCTGAGGAAAAGAAATCCCTCCTCCAGAGAGATGTACACCAACTGTTCATTTCCAGGGCAAACTGTTCAATTCCCCTCCAGAATCGAGTCACACCATCTTCGACTTCAGTTCTACTGTTACGTGTGCTTCCAGACAGTATTCAGTGGGGAGATCTTCCATCTTTGCCTGTTTCTCCCTCTGTTCCATTCCCTTTATTTTCCTCACTGGCGAGCATTTTAAAGGCAACGTATAGTCTCTGTCTTCTTCTGTCCATTAACTCACTCCACATAACATTCTAGAACCACACCTACCATCTTCCCACTGAGCTGGTGCTAAGTTCAGAGCGCTCTCTTCAGTCTTAAATTGACTTGATCTTTTCTCGACTGCATTTCCTGCTTTTCAAAAACTATTGATGTCTTCTCAAAAATCTCACCCATTTGATGTCCATGCTACCTGTGTCATTCCTCCTTGGTGTTTGTTCTCTCCGCTGCTTCTCCCCACTCACATTAAAAAGTCTGAATTTGGGGGTTGGGCAGTAGTGCAGCGGGTTAAGCACACATGGCACAAAGCACAAGGACCGGCATAAGGATCACGGTTCGAGCCCCCGGCTCCCCACCTGCAGGGGAGTCGCTTCACAGGCAATGAAGTGGATCTGCAGGTGTCTGTCTTTCTCTCCCCCTCTCTGTCTTCCCCTCCTCTCTCCATCCTATCCAACAACGAATGACACCACCAACAACAATAATGACCACAACAAGGCTACAACAACAAAGGCAACAACAAAAGGGGGGGAATGGCCTCCAGGAGCAGTGGATTCATGGTGCAGGCCGGCACTGAGCCCCAGTAATAACCCTGGAGGCAAAAAAAAAAGTCTGAATTTTCAGAGTTTCAGACTTGGCTATACTCAATCACACACATACTTTTAGAAAAATAGCATGCCTTTAAATCTCAGTCTTCCTAAATATTTCTTCTGAGCCATACTTTCCATATTCTCAAGTTTCAGTGTTGACATAAACACCCAAGAACATAACACATAGAGGGCCCTCATATACTGAGAGAAACAAAGTTCTTCAAAAAGCGCATGTGTGCGTGTGAGTGTGTGTGTGTGTGTGTGCGCGTGCGTGCGTGTGTGTGCGTGTGTGTGTGTGTGCGCGTGCGTGCGTGTGTGTGCGTGTGTGTGTGAGTGTGTGTGTGCGCGTGCGTGTGTGTGCGTGTGAGTGTGTGTGTGCGCGTGCGTGCGTGTGAGTGTGTGAGCGTGTGTGTGTGCGTGCATGTGTGTGCGCGCGTGCGTGCGTGCGTGCGTGTGTGTGTGTGCGTTTTGATTTTCCCAGAGACTGCTCATCTCTGGCTTACAGTGGTACTAGAAATTGAACATTTCTGGTGCCTCAGGCATGACAGTCTTTTTGTATAACCATTATGCAATACTCCCCAGCCTGAAAGACTTTAAATTATAATTCTTATGGAAATGATTGAGTATGTGCTACGTTTACGAGTTTTCAGTGGTCCATATGACTTGATCCCACCTTCAGTTTTGATTCAGCCTTCACTCCACAAGACCAGAAGAGGAAACACAAGTAGAACCTGAACTGGAATTGGCATATTGCACCAAAGTAAAAGACTCTGGGGTGGGTGGGAGAATACAGGTCCAAAAAGGATGACAGAGGACCTAGTGGGGGTTGTATTGTTATATGGAAAACTGGAAAATGTTATGCATGTACAAACTACTGTATTTACTGTTGAATGTAAAACATTAATTCCCCAATAAAGAAATTAAAAAATAATCAACTACAGGTTGGAAGAAGATAGCTTTACTGTATCATGGCTGGATAGTGCCTGAGCGAATGCCATATGTTAGAAAAGACAGTAATAACAAATGCAGGAGGTAGGGAAACAGAATAACAAATGCTGGAGAGGATGTGGGGGAAACAGAATACTCCTGTACTGCTTTTGGGAGTGTAAGTTGGTCCAACCCTTGTGAAGGACAGTCTGGAGAGTTCTCAGAACAGTAGAAATAGACTTGCCATATGACCCAGCAACTTGTCTCTGGGGAATTTATCCAAAGGAAACACCTATCAGAAGAAATCTGTGTATACCCATGCTCATAGCAGCATGATCTGTGATCACCAAACTTGCAAGTAACCCAGATGTCCAACAATAGATGAGTGGTTAAAACAACAACAACAAAACAACAACAACAACAAAACAAAACAACAACAACAACAAAACCCTGTGGTATGGAATACTATTCAGCTGTTAAAAATGAAGAGGTTTTCTCCTTTGCATCATCTTGGATAAAAGTGGAAGACATTATGAGAAATGACATCATCCAAAAAGAGGATGGGTACAGAATGAGCCCACTTATATGTGGGACCCAATAATTAAGAACAGAAGAAAGAAAACCGAGTGAAACATGCACTGGGCGTGGCGTATTACATCACAACAAGGAACTCTGGGGGAAGGGAGCAGAGAGGAATGGGGGAGATCTGTGGGGGCCGGTTCACAGTGGAATGAGACGCACGTGACAGTGGCTGCACGGTAAAGCATTAGCCCCCTCAGTAAAAATAGTCTTACAAAATTGCCATCTCTAAGAGTCATTACAGAAATTGTCAAAGCATGTGAAGTAATACACCCAACGTGGACTACTTGGTTGACCTTGATCGTCATTTATAGAGGTCATTACTGTTTTAGGTTCTCCATCCCAAAGACTTAAATTAGCTTTTGTATGCTGATACATCCCTTGTCTCCTGTTAGTATTCGACACGTTGTTGCCACTATAAACAGTAGCTGAACACTCCTACCTTTTCCCATTAAATTCCATGACTGGAATTGAGTAATATTCTTTGTAGCCTGCATCTTCCACGAATGTGTTAGCAGCACAATCTCGTATTCTTTCTAAATTGTTCTGAAATAGGAGTTTAGTTACTGGTGACATATCTTTAGACAAATCCAAACAATTATAAACATTTTAGTTAGAATTTTAAAGGTAAATTATAATTTTTAAAGATTTACTTTTATTTGCTTTCATCTGAGATAGCTTCAGATGAGAAAAAAGAGGGAAAAAGAGAGAGAGGAGGAGAGCGCTAAGCCAGCCTGAGCACTCCCATACACAGAGCACTGGCATTGGACCACAGTCCTGGATCCACTACCTTAGTTTTGTTTTGGTTGTAAAATGACAAATTTTACATATGTAATTCAAATGGGTACATCACATAAAGACAGTGGAAATGTATAGTGTTTATGGCTGGCTTCCAGATGAAGAATTATTTTTCCTAAATTCTAGATGTCTTCTGTTCAGGCACTAACCTTTGAGGAAAATGGAAGAGTCCATTCCAAATGTTCAGAGGTTTCTCTTGCATGGTTTGGCTAACTATTCTATGGCAAATACAATACTAGAAGTCCACATTCTACAAGGATGACACCTGTCCTAACTTCTTTTCACTTTATATCTGACATCTAACACGGTATCTTGGATAGAGTGGCACTTAACTTATATATGCTCTAGAATGTATGAGAAATCAGTGGGCTGTGAAGATAGCCATCTGGGGACAGGGCTAGTGTCTACACCAACAGAGACTCAGTCTGGCTAGAAAAGAGGATAAGAAAATTGTGAGGTGATAATCATCTGAGAACAAGATTGATTTCAACCTTGAAGTCGTCCAAGGCATTTTCAATCGAAGGAGTGCTGATATCGAATTCAATTCCCCCATGAACATGAAAGTACTGATCCTCTTTGTAGTGAAAATTCTGGCATTTAAAATCTCGTCCATAAATAAATGGAGGCAATTCTCGCTCTGTCTTGACCTTGTCATCTCCAAAAAATCAAAGTAAAACAAAACAAACAATAAACAATTACATTTTGGAAATCTGTCCAAATAGTCATGGAAACAAAGTGAACAAATCCATAAGAAATGAGATTTTTGGCAATAACAGTCTATAAAACTATGCACTTACTGTACGCTTTGGATCCTCTTTATATCGGACATTTTGAAGGTAAGTTTCACTATACAACTTCTTCAAAAGAATAGTCATCACACTACTACAGGAGTCTACTTCCTGATTTCTATGTGTGAATTCAAGACTAGCATCTTACTTTCAGTTATAAAAAAAGATTTAAAGTTCTGTGCCTTAGGGCTGGGTATGGGACACGTGGTTGGGCTCACACATACAGGGCTTGAAGACTCAGGTTCAAGCCCGTCCCCCCTCTAGAGGGGGTAAGATTTACAAGTGGTGAAGCAGGGCTGCAGCTCTCTCTCTTCACCTCTATCTCCCCTTCCCACTCAATTTCTCTCTGTCTCTATCCAACATAAATAAAATATATTTAAAAAATAGGATACAAAAATAAAGACCTTGCTTTAGAGAATCTTTAATCACATGAACAAATAGCATGACCTCCCCTGCACTAGTTTAGGGGAAATAGACATAAAGAAACAGGTGGGCACTTCTTGGTGTGTTTTTTTTTTTTAATATTTATTTACTATTGGATAGAGCCAGAGAGAAATTGAGAGGGGAGGAAGAGATAGAGAGGGAGAGAGACAGAGAGACACCTGCAGCCCTGCTTCACCACTTGTGAAGCTTTCCCCCTGCAGCTGGGGACCTGGGGCTTGAACGTGTGTCCTTGTGCATTGTAACGTAAGCACTTAACCAGGTGCGCCAATGCCTGCTTCCCATTATTCCCTTTCTTTTTCTTTTTGCTAGACAAAGAGAGATTGAGAAGAGAAGGGGAGGCAGGGAGAGAGAGATAGAGGGGAACACTGCCTCACTGCTGATGAAGCTTCTCTCCGCCAGGTGGGCTTGACCAGGTGTGCCATCCCCAGCCCTAAGGCCCAGAAGCTTGTGACCAACAGGTCTGCTCAGCTCTCTGTTCTGTTGGTCTGTTTGTTATAGTAATGACCCATCACTAAAGTCTGTACTGTTTTCACTCACCATACTCCAGTGCAGCCTATTGCTTTCAGAAATCAATTCATACATTCTCCTGAAAAACAGCAGGGATTTCTGAGACATGCGTTGTTTATGATTTGAATGTCATATGATACATTCACAGTGCTGCTGCGTTATGAGCAAGGCCTATTTCCCTACAGCGTCAGCACCTGTTTTGAAGTCTTTCCATAACCTCTAATGTTTACCACCAACATTATTCCTAGGGCTAGGTGCTTGTACAACGCTACTGTTCCGGTGACTTTTTTTTTTGATGGGGGGTCAGAGACAGACACACATACATATATGGAGAGAGAGAGAGAGAGAGAGAGGAGACACCTGCAATACTGCTATACCACTTCTGAGTCTTCGCCCCTTGAAAATGGGGACCAGGTGCTTGAACCTGGGTCTCGTGTATGGTGATGTGTTATCTTTACCAGGTGAGCCATCCCTTAGTCCCATTTTCAATAGACTTTATAACTGGTATAAAAATATATAAATGGGGCGGGGCGGTAGTACAGTGGGTTAAATGCAAGTGGTGTGAAGCGCAAGGACCGTTAAGTATCCCAGTTCGAGCCCCCGGCTCCCCACCTGCAGGGGAGTCGCTTCAGGCAGCGAAGCAGGTCTGCAGGTTCTGTCTTTCTCTCCCCCTCTCTGTCTTCCCCTCCTCTCTCCATTTCTCTCTGTCCTATCCAACAACAATGACATCAGTAACAACAATGATAAAACAACAAGGGCAACAAAATAGCTTTCAGGAGCAGTGGATTCGTGGTGCAGGCACCGAGCCCCAGCAATAACACTGGAGGCAAAAAAAAAAATTAGGGAGTCAGGCGGTAGCGCAGTGGGTTAAGCGCATGTCGCGCAAAGCGCAGGGACCAGCTTAACGATCCCAGTTCTAGGCCCCGGCTCCCCACCTGCAGGGGCATCCCTTCACGAGTGGTGAAGCAGGTTTGCAGGTGTCTGTCTTTCTCTCCCCCTCTCTGTCTTCCCCTCCTCTCTCCATTTCTCTCTGTCCTATCCAACAACAATGACATCAATAATAACTACAGCAATAAAACAACAAGGGCAACAAAAGGGAATAAATATTTTTAAAAAATCATCAAAAATTTACAAACAATATGTGCCTATAACAACTATTTTTTCATTACTTTGGAGACATTAAATTTTGCTTTTTCTTTTGTCAATGGCTAGGTTACATACTTAGTCCTGCATATTAGAAATAAAGAATTTGGGGAGTCGGGCAGCAGGTTAAGCGCAGGTGGTGCAAAGCAGAAGGACCTGCGTAAAGATCCCAGTTCGAGGCCCTGGCTCCCCACCTGCAGGGGAGTCACTTCACAGGCAGTGAAGCAGGTCTGCAGGTGTCTGTCTTTCTCTCCCCCTCTCTGTCTTCCCCTCCTCTCTCCATGTCTCTCTGTCCTGTCCAACAACAACAACAACAGCAATAACTACCACAATAAAACAACAAGGGCAACAAAAGGGAATGAATAAATATAAAAAAAGAAATAAAGAGAAATTTAAGTTTAATATATATATATATATCCATTTTGTGTTTGATTTTTGGTGATTACCTGAAAAAGGCTGAAGCAGACTATTTAAATATGGTACTTTCATCTTCTTTTTTAAGCTCAACATAAATGGTGTCAGAAAGCACACTAATTTTAAGTAGCCTAGGGCTCTTCTGATTTCCGTTTTCTTTTCAAAGTGCTTCTGAATCATCTTTTTTTGAAGATAGAGCCTTTGCTGTAGCCTCTGGTAGGTACAGATGTCAAGATAATCCTGATTGTATTTTACAGCATTGGTAAGCCAATAGCCCGTTTCAAATATAAAAACATTTTCATGCTGTTGAACTTGTGTGGTACTGAATGTCAGCTTCAGCATAATGTTTTCAGCGTACTTCATAAAAATAGCCTTTTCCTCAGGACTGTTGGGACTATATGTTGGGTCTTCATTCATGTCTTCATCATAGATCCCCTTAAAGTCTGGATCCTTTGTAATGTCAATCATGCCTTCACAGTAAAAAAGGAAACATGTAGATAATGATAGTGTCATACTTGGACTCGAGATAAACATGGCAGATGTAAAACAAGGATTCATCTTGAAATACTGTTAACATGACAGCAAAGAAATAGTGAGATCGGAACAAAATTGCTAAAGACAAAATGCAGACAGACGAATAGTAACTAAGCAGAGTAAAGAAAGATGGAATCTTGTGGAATTAAAAAGAAACTGGTTTTAGGCTGGAAATACGGATCCATCTGCCAACATCCATGTCCAGTGGAGAAGCAATGACAGAAGCCAGAACTCCCACCTTCTGCACCTCATAAAGAATTCTGGTCCATGCTCCCTGAGGGATAAAGAATAAGGAAGTTTCCAATGGAGGGAATGGGATACAGAACTCTGGTGGTGGGAACTGTATTGAATTGTACCCGTTTCCTACAATCTTGCTAATCATTATTAAATCACTAATAAAAATAATTGGTTTTCATTCTTCTAGGAGGAACACAGTACCCTAGGAAAATAATGTCAAGCTCCATCTTTATAAGAGAAAGTATGAAAGAAGAGCAGAAAATATGGCTTTTTTCTTTTCTGGGGAGGACGAGGCCCTGTCCCCTGGCCTTCTGGATGGTGTAAAAATGCCATCAGAGCACATGGACTGAACTGCTAGGGCATGGGGCACTTCTCCTTGTAAAACTTTGAGAGAAGAGAGAGGTAAAGACAGAGAAAGGACAAGAAAAAAAAAAAAAGGAGAACCACAGCACCCCTCTGTCAGGCACAGAATTTCCTCAGTGCTGTTCAAGATACTCTACATAATATCAGTGCTTGAGCCCAGGACTTTGCATAACAAGGCGTGCAGTCCTTAAAAGAACTGAAAATGGAGAGAAAGCCTACGAGTATAGATGACGCAGCGGAACATTGAGTCAATTCAGTCATCTTTAATCACAATGAATAACGCACAATGGAGAGAAGCCCTAGGAATATAGAGAATACAGAAAAGTTCAGTTACCCCATTACTCATAGAGCACATGGAAATAGGGACAGTGTTAATTAGTGAAAATGGAGGGCCAGCTCCCAGCCCCACCTTGTAAAACTTTGAGCTGACGATGTTAAATAATACTGTTCCTGGATGTCTACATGATAGGCTCCTAGTTTTTATCTTCATTTGGAGGTCTTTGTGACAGTCTCCAGGCTTTAACATTTCTTAGTCTGAGAATTCGAGCAAAGGCAGTGTGTGTGTGTGTGTGTGTGTGTGTGTGTGTGTGTGTGTGTGTGTGTCAAGATGGGCCCTGCAGGCCTACTGAGATTTACTTCTGGCCTCAGTTTTCCTCCTCATCCTCCTCCTTCTTCCTTCCTTCCTTCCTTCCTTCCTTCCTTCCTTCCTTCCTTCCTTCCTTTCTTTCTCTCTTTCTTTCTTTCTTTTTCTTTTTACTTTTGTCATCCCCAGGGCTTCTCCAACTCGGAGCTGGCTTTTTCAGACACACACAGGGATGGGGAGAGAAGCACAAAGAGGCCATAGAGAGAGCCAGGTGGTGGAGCGCCTGGTGCACGTAGCGCTACCATGTGCAAAACCCAGGATTCCAGCCCCTGCTCCCCACCTGCAGGGAGAAAGCTTCAGGGTCCGAGTAGCAAGTACTGCAGGTGTCTCTGTTTCTGTCCCTCTCTATTTCCCCCTGGCATCTCAGCTAAAGTGGTTTTTAAGAATCTGTTTTAAACCATCATGATCCATCTCCCTTTTCCAAAAGAGTAAGGCACTTTATTAAGAGATCAGATGGAAATTAAAGTGATTTTTAACAATCTGGGTCGATGAAAGTTGGTATGCAGCAAGTGACTCTACAGACAGAAAGATGTACGCTGAACATTCTCCACCAGGTCTCTGGAACCCGATCTGTTCTGCAGACACTGGAGATTAAGGTGAATGGAGCAAGGATGCTGGACTAAAAACAGCTGGAAGACATTAGGAAAAGTAAATCCACTAATAAATAAATTAAAAGAAAAAAGAAAAGCTTCAGGCTCCTGGTCCCCGCCTGCAGGGGGAAGGCTTCATGAGTGGTGAAGCAAGTCTGCAGCTTTCTCTCTCTCTTTCTCCCTCGCCCTCCTCTCTCAATTTCTGTCTGTCCTGTCCAATAAAATGAAAAAACTGGGGAGTCAGGCGGTAGCGCAGCGCGTTAAGTGCAGGTGGCGCAAAGTGCAGGGACCGGCATAAGGATCCCGGTTCGAGCCCCCGGCTCCCCACCTGCAGGGGAGTTGCTTCCCAGGCGGTGAAGCAGGTCTGCAGGTGTCTGTCTGTCTCTCCTCCTCTCTGTCTTCCCCTCTTCTCTCCATTTCTCTCTGTCCTATCCAACAACAATGACATCAATAACAACAACAATAATAACTACAACAATAAAACAACAAGGGCAACAAAAGGGAGTAAATAAGTAAATATTTTTAAAAATTTAAAGAAAGGAACAATGGCCTCCAGTAGCAGTGGACCCATAATGAGGCACCAAGCCCCAGCGATGACCTTGAAGGCAAAAAACAAAACAGAACAAAACAAAACAAAACACAGGGGGGAAAAATCTCCTTTATAAATAATGGTGAACTACATTAAATCAAGCCACAGATAGATTATTTCAAGTGTCAAATATGGCTTCTAACTTATAATAAAGTGTCAAATTCTCTTACCTGCTGAACTAAACTCTGCAAAAATATCTTTATTTGTTTGCGGTTTCCCGTCTGGATCAATGTCCATAATGGCACGCCATAACTCAGAGAACCGGGTTCGCTTCTCCTTAGGCATATAGATTCCATGCCAGAGCGCCTTCAGCATATAGTCAACATTGATCAGAATCTGCCCAACTCTGGTATCATAATAAGCTGGCGGTAACTGACACGAAGAACTCTGGTCATAATTAGCTTCTAAACTGATGGAAGGAATTTGATTTAAGCAATAAATTCCGACAGCCATCTCCCTGATGATCTGATGGACTTCTCTGTAATCCAAGAGAGCGGTGGAGTCCACAGGAGTTAGTAGGATTGCCGTGGAGAAGCCCACGTTATTCATCTGACTCATCATTCCGTACGGGGTGTCTAACTGAGAGCGGATGTCTTCCCTGGAAAAAAACCAGTTAACGAGCGCAGTGGTCAGCAACTCTTGAATTTCACTCCGATCAAATTTTTCAAAGAAAACTGTAGCATTTCTCTGTACTGCTAAATTCTCCAGGTAGGTTTGTTCATCTTGAGTTTGGTCAAACTTTGGTAATCCTTTTTTGGTTAATCTTAACATTTCTAATGAAACCTAGTGTGTCCTTTTTGAAGTTTCTGTAACGAATAAAAAGGAAAAGACAAGTCATAGCACGCGTCATGGTAATGAAGCTCGATTCCTCAATAAATAAATTGCACCATCCATATCTCTGAGTTTTAATTGTTCCATGGTCAGTCACTATGGTTTTCAATCTTCAACGAATTAATTGTAGCAGAAGAAAGTCTAAGTATACGTTAAAGCAATTAAAATCATAAAACCTTTAACAGGGATCATATTCTGCCTTTCAAAAAACAAATGGGGGCTGGGAGGTGGTGCACCTGGTTGAGCACACACATGACAATGTGCAAGGACCCAGGTTCAAGCCCCCGGTCCCCACCTGCAGGGGGAGAGCCTCATGGAGTGGGGAAGCAGGGCTGCAGGTGTCTCTCTGTCTCTCTCCCTCTCCTCTCTACTTCCCCCTCCCCTTTCAGTCTCTCTCTGTCTCTGTCAAACAATAAAGATAAATTTTTAAAAAATGAAGAAAGGAATTTAAGTTACTCATGAAAAATGAGGTTGCACCCTTACTCTTGTCTGCTGGAGAGGTCTTTGCATACTTTTCAGCTTTACCCTAGGGCTTCACATCTGGAGATTCAACCAACCTCAGCAGAAAAATATTCTCTGTAGTAAGGCCCGCAATTAGCAACAGTCTTGAATATGCAGAATTTTTTAAATCTGCAGTAATCTGGTGAGTGCTAATTTTTAATTTTATTTATTATTTTTTATAATTGTTATTTATAAAAAGGAAACACTGACAAGAACCATAGGATAAGAGGGGTACAACTCCACTCAATTCCCACCACCAGAACTCCGTATCCCATCCCCTCCCCTGGAAGCTTTCCTATTCTTTATCCCTCTGGGAGTCTGGACCCAGGGTCACTGTGGGATGCAGAAGGTGGAAGGTCTGGCTTCTGTAATTGCTTCCCAGCTGAACATGGGTGTTGACAGGTGGATCCATACTCCCAGCCTGTCTCTCTCTTTCCCTAGTGGGGCAGGGCTCTGGGGAAGTGGGGTTCCAGGACACATTGGTGGGTCGTCTGCCCAGGGAAGTCCGGTTGACATCGTGTTATCATCTGGAACCTGGTGGCTGAAAAAAGAGTTAACATATAGAGCCAAACAAATTGTTGACTAATCATGAACCTAAAGGCTGGAATAGTGCAGATGGAGAGTTGGGGGGTCTCCGTTTTGTAGATAGCTAGTAGGCATATTTTAGTTATATTCCAAAGGGCCCGTGGCTATACTATTTTTTTTCTGAGCCTGACATCTGATATGCAGGTGAATATCTTCCTCTCTTAGCTGCTTCAGCAAACAAGTTTCCCATTACAAGTGGTTAAATTTAATTCATTAAAAGCTCATTGTTTTATTTGTGATTTTGATTTTGGGCCAGACTTTACCATTTACATGCAACAGAAATAAAAGTACTTTAATCAACCAGGAGTGTAGACAGAACTGAAATAGAGAACTCTCTTCCAGTAGTTCACATGTGAATGATACATTAATAAGTCACTCTGCCTACTTGAAGTTCTCAAGCAGCACTACTAAGGAAACTAGTTTAAACTGACTTGAAAATATGGGAAGTGCATGTCTTTAAAGGTATTTTATGATTTTGTCTTTTTTTCTCAATTATTTTTAGTCAGTGAGGTTTTGCTATAAATGCTATTTCCTTTCACTAAGTCCTCAGCTTCCATCTCTTACAAAAATAAAAAGCAAAGCAAAAATAGAGATTTAGATTATATGTAACTCTGTAATAAGTAGTGGTTCCCTTTGATTAAAGTAAATAGCTTAAAGCATAGTTATCACAAACTTTATCATCTGTTTGGCACCTTTCCTAACAGTTACACATGAACTATCTACGTTCCATTTCCCAGAGTTGAAGTCTGCCAAGGTAAATGAGAACATATTTACTTTGCTAGTGGATTTTCATTAGTTAGTTGTATGTATCTTGTCTCAATTATCTAAACAATGCAGTTTACCAATTACTTATATAAAATTAACATTGAGTTGGCCATAATACGGATATAGATAATTTAAGGTGTGGTGTGTGTGTGTGTGTGTGTGTGTGTGTGCAAATACTAGTCCTTTTTTACATGAGATACCTGCAGATCTGGGTATCTCCTTAGGTCCTGAGACTCATCCCTCTAAAATATTTTAAGAGTGAGTACATTTTGTTTCCAATTATTTCGTTAAGCAAGAAAACAACTCCCTACTTCAAAAGAATAGGGAAGACAGGCAACATCTGCTTAATCTTCTATTTCTGTGTCGCTAAATGCTTCTGCTCCGGAAGTAATAATAACTAGAAACAACAGGTGAAAAGCTGACTTGACTGGGACCATTTATTTATTGATTTTTTTAATTAGAAACGGAACATTGCAGAAAACAAGAAAGAAAAAGAAATGCTCTGCCAGGTCAAACTGCTAACATCACAGGACTGCAGGGAGAGAGAGAGCCTCCAGTTGAAAGGACTGAAACAAGTGAACTCTCACAGCTTTTGCCTCCCGACCCTTTCAGTTAATCCCGTCCTCGCCTCACTCCCCTCCCCCCACGTTAGGCTTCCCCCTAACTCTTTGCACCCAGAAGTGTGATGACCTGTTATTCCCAAATAAACACAATCCTGCTTCCCCACTAACTTTGCTGGTCGCTTGCTTCAGGCCTCTACTGTCTGCCTGGCTGGTCACAGCCCCTCATTCAGTTCACGGGTTGGGCCCTGCTTCACACCAGCGGCCCATGATTTAACCTGATTTCAACATCACCAGGGAATGGCGAAGACTAAAACTTCTCCTCCCCACAAGAGTTTCTCCGGTTTCCTCAGCTGCTGGGGGGCCAGAGAATCTGCATTCCGGTGATGGGAGGAGATGCGGAGGCGGCTAGTTCGGGCAGCACACTTGGCGCAGCAGCTGGGCACAGAATCGGCTCCATCCTCCCTCCGCTCCGGTGGGGACGGGGACGTGGAGTCCTGCCGGGCAGCCAGCCTGAGCTCTGACACCTCCCGAATCGGAACCAACCAAAGCCAAGTCTGTTCCATACTCAACCCTGAGACCCGGTGAGAAGAGAAAAGCTAACGACAGAAAGGGAGAAACCTACTTGCAAAGGATTTCCTTGTTCAGGAGAGGAGAGCTGCTCTGTCTTTGATGCGGGAAAGAGGGCCGTGTCTCCAAAGGCCACTCAATGGGGATTGAACCTGTTGCTGGGGTGGGACAGGCGCAGTTGTTTCCCTCTGCTCCCCAGCCACTGGCCCCGGGTCCGCCCACACCCGCCTCAAGGGGCGAGGGGCGGGTGGAGGCCGTTGGTGCTCAGGGCCTGAGGTCAGAGTCCCTCCTGTGCCGGGGGCTCTGCGAGGAGTCAGTCATCTCTCCTGCCGCCTGGCCCGCCCAGATTCTCCTCACAAAGATGCCTCCCCCACCCTGCACTTGAGAACTCATTTCAGCCTCTTGCTCTGAGGACTGTAATTCTCTCTCTCTTATAATATCTTTACTTATTAGATAGAAACAGAGAGAAACTGAGAGGAGAGGGGGAGAGAGACAGAGAGAGACACCTGCAGCCCAGCTACACCACTCTGAAGTTTTCTCCCTATCGGTATGGACCAGGGGCTTGAACCCCAGTCCTTGTTCACTGCCATGTGTGCGCTTAACCAGGCGTGCCACCGCCTGGCCTCTTACTACTTTCTACTCTGCTTGTCTTTGCTAAAATACAGCAACAGATGACACAGGAGAGATCATAGGCTGTTCAATAGTCCTGAGTTGGAGTCTCACCCTCCTTATCTATCTTTAACTAGTATTTTTTGATTTTTAAAAATTATCTTTATTTACTGGATAGACAGAAATCGAGAGGGAGAGAGAGACAGACTCCTGTAGCCCTGCTTCAACACTTGCAAAGCTTCCCCCCCCCCCCAGTTTGGGGACCAGGGGCTTGAACCTGGGTCTTTGTGCATTGTAACCTGTGTGCCACCATGCAGCCCCAGTTTCTTTGACTAGTAGTTATGGAACCTGTCCTACAAGCCAGGTATTGTGCAAAGAGTTTGGAAACCCTGGAACACAGAACCAAAACACAGGGAACTTAGACAGGTGAGGGCAGACACAGGAAACTTACAGATAGGTGAGGGCAGATGACACTGACCTCTTCGGGTACTGATTCTGAACTTGATTCTAAAAGATTAGGCTAGCTCAGCTGACGGTACTAGTACTTAGGAACAGGCAGTAGAGATGGAGGGCTGTGGATGAAACAGAGAAGTAGTGAGGTGTGCTTTTGTGAACTGATCTAATGGGATTAGTATTGAAAAGGAAGGTGGTTGACTAGATGGCCCCCAAATTTTTGTCAGGTCTAAGAGGGGATCAGGACAAGATTTAAGAGTTCAGCGGTGACCATATTGGCCTCGATGTGTCAGTGGGACAAACAGATGTCAGACGTCTTAGATATATACAGGTCTGGGTTATGAGTGACAACTCAGGTTAGGCGTATACATTTGGGTGAAACTGGGGTAACTGAAGTGAGGGGAAGGGCCAGCAGAACAGCTCATTTGTACAGTGTGCTGCTATGACTTGTTTTGAGCCTGGTCCCCAGCACACTGACGAAAGTTCAGTACTGTGGTATCTTTCTGTCTCTGTCTCCCTCACCACCCCCATATATGGGGACGAAGAGAGGGAAGTTAGAGATTGGTCGAACAGAAAACAATGTTTCTCAAAGATTTTCAGAATGGAAAAATGACTAACTGCCTATGGAGACGCAGTGTAAGTACCAAGTACCACTCAGGACTATGAATCTCAAGTAAACTGTTTAAGCTCTCTAAACAGAGGCCAAACAAATGAAGAGTTTTAGATGTAGTTAATATGAAGAGTTAGTGCAGCTGTCTTGATTTACTGTTGCTCGTGGGACATTATCACGGAGGTGTCGAAATACACTAAACCATGGTTTTAAGTGTCCAGTGCCCAGGGGATGACTCTGTGGGCATGGTGCAGAATCTGCACGTTTGAGTTGGTTCCATTTGCCACACCACATGCTAGAGCACTGCTATGGACACTCAAGAAATACACTTTTAAAATATTTATTTATTTATAAAAAGGAAACCTTGACAAAGCCACAGGGTAAGACGGGTACAACTCCACTCAATTCCCACCACCAGAACTCCATATCCCATCCCCTCCCCTGGAAGCTTTCCTATTCTTTATCCCTCTGGGAGTATGGACCCAGGGTCATTGTGGGATGCAGAAGGTGGAAGGTCTGGCTTCTGTAATTGCTTCTCCACTGAACATGGGCATTGACAGGTGGATCCACACTCACAGCCTGTCTCTCTCTTTCCCTATTGGGGCAGGGTTCTGGGGAAGCTGAGCTCCAGGACACATGGGTGGGGTGTCTGTCCAGGGAGGTTTGGTCAGCATCATGCTGGCATCTGGAACCTGGTGGCTGAAAAGAGAATTAACATATAAAGCCAAACAAATTATTGATCAATCATGAACTTAAAGGCTGGAATAGTGCAGATGAAGAGTTGGGGGGTCCTCCATTTTGTAGATAGCTAGTAGGCATATTTTAGTTATATTCCAAAGGGCCTGTGGCTATACTAGTTTTTTTTCCCCGAGCCTGAAATCTGATATGCAATTGGATCCAAGTTATTGTCTGGGGAAATGATGTTATGGTTGGAAAAGGAACCAGATAGCTGGATCAGAGAAGAGAGTAGCTCCATACATTTTAAAATACCAAAGTTCTTCTTTCAAGTAGACTCTTTGTCCAGAATGTCAATTTGACTATATGGACCATGTAAGACAACATAAAATTAAGTAAAAAGCCACCTAATGAACTTGAAAACCAACACATTATAAAATGGTCAAGCAGCAATGCTTTATTTTTCTGTGATCATCACTCAGCAAACACGGTGAACTATTGTCGCACTACTTAGCACACACTACTCTTTCCCAGCAGAAAGGTCTTCTAGGGAAGTGACCTGGAGCCGGCTACACTTGTCGGATGCCTTTTCATGCCTCTTTTCCAGTTTTGCGATCCTGGATCCAAACTGCATTGCCCTTTTGGGCAAAAGAGCTGAAGCTCTTAAGCCAAGTTTGACTGCAGCTAGACGCAAGATGAACTTTTCACCAATTCCTCGGGGGAAAGTCAAGTTTGCCTTCTCCCAGATTGGTAGGGAATTGAGGAAGGAGACAACATTCTCATCTAGGAAAGGAAATCTAAAATAAACAGAGAGGGGAAAATAAAACTATTACGATTGCTGTGTATTTTATTCAGTATGTTATTCCCATTTACAGTGAAAATTTAATCATCGCAAAAAGTATTACATAACATAGGACAACTCTAATACATATACTACAAAATAAATTTTGCCTCAAGACATAAATAAATCAGGTCTATGGTATAAAGAGCACATTCTGGTTGCTTTACAAGATATCTTTGGGGAAGCCTTCGCAGCCAACTACTTGAGCTTTTCGCCTATTATGTCTAAAGAAGTTGAACTATTAGAATATGAACCTTCTAGAATAAGGAGAGTTACAACCATGAACTTGTGAAATATTTGCTTGTGGTATCAAAATTGTTCAATTACATTTAACCTTCTTAAATGGTGACAGAATATTGGATTAAAAATAAATCTCTGGACTGGGGAGACAGCATAATGGTTATGCAAAAGCCTTTCATGCCTGGGGCTCTAAAGTCCCAAGTTCAACCCCCAGCACCACCATAATCCAGAGCTGAGAACTGCACTGGTATCAAAAAATAACTTTGTCTTTCCTAACTTCTTTCAAAATTCTATCACTTTTTATTGAAAATACTCCAACACATACACCCCCCCAATATAACATAGTGAAATATAAACTGGCATTTTATTTTTTATTCTATTTGGTTGTCAGAACAGTCATGATGCATTTTTTGCATGGAAAACTAGAAAAATATGACTTCCAAGTAGAGAGATTAGCAAGGCTAAAGGAATGTCCCCCCCCCCCCCATTTTTTGTTGCCCTTGTTGCACTTGTAGTTGTTTCTGTTGTCATAGCTGTTGCTGCTGTTGGTAAAGGGATGTTTTCTAAGAATATATTCTAGCGGGTAGCGAACGATACAGTGGGCAGAGCAGGGGCCAGTCCTTGGGTTTGACCCAGGTACCAGCTGTGCTGAGCAGTGTTCAGGTTTCCTCTCCCTCTCATAAAGTAACAAGTGCATCTCTCTTAAACACTGGAAACGCCAATTTAAACATAAAAGAACTGAATCCATAGACTGTTGCTAAGATGCAGGCCAAACATAAAGTGGATTCTGTGGATCTGGCCACTGTAGCGGCATCTGATCAGATCAGCTCTCTATCTGATTCTGAAGGGAGCTTGGATTAACATACTCTGCCTACCACCTGAGGAAGACGGATCCTAAAATTGGTGCAGCTGGGAATGTTCCTAGCCGTGACCACAGAATGTGAGCTCAGACCTACAGGGATGCAGAGGTCACACAGGCTCCTGTGCTGAATATGGGCTCCAGAGCAAATTGATGGGGTTCACAGTACAACACTATTTATACACTTTCCCCATATTTGGGAGCTACTCTCCTCCCTGATCCAGCTTTCTAGTCCTTTTGCCAACTGTGATACCATCTCCTCAGACAATAACCTGGGCCCAACAGCATTATTAGATGTCAGGCTCAGACAAAAACTTAGTAACGTCATAGGACCCTTGGAATATACCTGAAATAGACCTACTAACTTTTCCAAAATGGAGACCCCCAATCTCACCTGCAATATTCTTGCTTTTAGGTTCAGGATTAGCCAACAATTTGTCTGGCTTCATATCTGAACTCTTTTTTCAGCTACCAGATTCCAGAGGATACCATGATGCCAACCGGACTTCCCTCTGCAGAAAACCCCACCAATGTGTCCTAGAGCCCCACTTCCCCAGAGCCCTGCCCCACTAGGGAAAGAGAGAGGCAGGCTGGGAGTATGGATCCACCTGTCAACGCCCATGTTCAGAAGGGAAGCAATTACAGAAGCCAGACCTTCCACCTTCTGCATCCCACAGGGACCCTGGGTCCATACTCCCAGAGGGATAATAGAGAATGGGAAAGCTGTCAGGGGAGGGGGTGGGGCACGCAGAATTGTACCCCTCTTATCCTAGGGTCTTGTCAATGTTTCCATTTTATAAATAAAAATTAAAACAACAACAGGGCACAGGTGCACAGGTCTGTAGAGACAAAGCCAGGCTCTCTAATGCTGGGGGAGGAAGCCTGGGGGGAGGTCTCTCTCCTTACTGAAAGAAAAGCAGAAAACTCCTCTCAGATTTTCCTACCTACCTGAGTTTTATCTAGTAAGCCCTTCTTTTGCTACTGCCTTAAAAGGCAACATGTCACTGTATCATCTCTGAAAAGCAGTGCGAGACGCTTACTGGAGAACAAATTCTGGAAAATGGCCATGCCTCTGGCACAGAGCCAGATCTGACCCTGCCCGTCTGTGTGTGTAATAAAAACCAGGGGACCGTCTGCTGTTACTCATGTGGGCTGTCTCCAAAGTGAAAAGGGCTCAGCGCCTTCTTTTACACTGGGGGGGGGGGGGGGGGGGGGAGGGGAAGGCGTTCAGAAAATCACCCGACAGCACTCAGAGAATGAGAATTACCTTGCTTCTTTTCCGTGATCACCAATAACTCTGTCATCACGACCAAGGTTTCTAGAAGAAATCCGGGCCAATTCCATCTCGATTTCCTTATTCAGCGCGTCTAGTCCGTGTGTCTGGAAGCGGGCCCGGTGGCGAGAGTAACCTGCCAGCAGCTCATCCGCACCGATGCCAGTTAGCACGACCTGGAAAGGTTGAAAGCCCTCCATACTGTCTGCTATACAGCAAGGAAAGTGGCTTAAAGCAGAAGCGGAAATGACGTAAACGCGAAACATGTAAAGTACGAGTTATAAAAACTGTGATTTCAAAGATATTTCCAGAGAAAAACTTCAAGTCACTAAAATATGTCTCTCTAAATTAAGTGCATCTCTGAGGGCAAAGCACACGCTTTGTTCATTTTTTTGTAATCCTAGGAGCCCTGCACTGGCCTGAGAGAGCAAAAACATCCGACATGCCTTATATACATGTGCGAAGCAAGCTTCAAAATGTCCCTCTCTTCACACCTCCCTCTCCTCAACACACATTTCCTTTCTGCCTCCAGGGGCTCAGTGCCAGCACTACGAATCCACTGCTCCCATGGCCGTTTTTTTTCCATCTTATTGTATAGGACAGAGAGAAATTAAGAGGGAAGAGGAGATAGAGAGGGAGAGAGAGAGACATCTGCAGCCCTGCTTCACTGCTTGTGAAGCTTCCCCTGCAGGTGGGGAACTGGGGACTCAAACCAGGATCCTTGCGCTTAGTACTGTTTGTTTAACTGGGGGCGACACTGCCCAGCCACCCTGCCCATTTTTTTTTTTAAAGCCTTTTTGGGCTGTAGTTTGAATGCATTAAAATATGCTATGTTCCTACAATCTAAACGCTGGAAGTGTTAGGAGTCAACACTAGGTCTTGAAAGCTTTCTGATGAGAAACACAGCGCATACCTTTGCATCGCTTTGATAAAGTTTCACTCCGTCCTGGGTCGCTAAGCAGCCAGCCCCTCTGGAAGCAAACCAGACTGCACAGCCGATGCTGTCATCCAGAACCGTGTCCAAGGGCTGGACGAGGTGGCATATCTGAGTCCTTCTTAGTTTCTGCAGCTCTTCCAGGGAGACATTGATCTCAACAAAATTCCAGACCCGGGAAGGGTTAGCGGCTCGTAGTTCCTCTAGGCCAGCTCTCCCTGTGACACGGTCCGGGACACTAAACCGGCTATCGGGACCCTCGGCAGCGCCGGCATTTCCGGAGGTGTCTTTAGAAGGGATTTCACAACGGCTTGTCTGTTTCCCCTTTTTGCTGTCAGGACTACCCGCTCCGGTCCGCGCTCTGGCTCTGGTCATGAAAGCCACATTGAGAAGATCTATCGGCTCGTGTAAAGGGATGTGGCGGTCCGCAAGGGCCGCGAGGACCATAGAGTCGATGCCCCCAGAAAAGAGGATGGCGACCCGTGCTCTCTCCTCCCCAGTTCTCAGCCTCTCCCGCGGTGGCGGGTGTCCGCTCCTAGGCACGCACAGCACACGCTTCTTGACTGCAGTGCCCAGGACATCAACGAAGCGCTCGACGACGGCCTTCCTGTGCTCATCCGTCAGAAAGACCTCAAGTGTCTCTCTTGTGGGCTGAACGCAGTGCTGTGAGCGACAAGGAATTTCCAGCGGACACTGGGGCAACATCATATTTAAAGGGCTGACAGGTTCCTTAAGATACAACTGAGTTTCATCTGCCACCACGGACACACATGGTGGCAAGTCTGCTGAAATACGGGCCAGAGTATTGTTAACACATTCTGTGTTAAGGTTCCCCCCAAGAGGTTTCCAAGGATATAAATTTAAAGCTACACAACTGGAAGTGGAGGTAGAATTGAGGTCAAGTCTGTAAATTCCAGAGGCTGGAACTTCTTGCCATTGGCTGGTCACTCCGGATAGCTGAGAGCCAACTGAAGAGAGACACAAAGTCTCGCCCAACTTACCAAAATGCCAAAGCAAGCTACGGCGGCCAAAAAAATCCCTCCCAAACCATAAGTGATGCCTAGAGGCTTGATAATATATGAAGGACCAAGGACCTTGTACTTTTGAGAAAAGCGATACAATGTCAGATTCATTCTTACAAGAAGAAAGATAATCAAACACTATCTGGGTATCATTTTCTTCAGCTTCTACCTTTATGCCACCAAAGACTTCTCCATTCCACAGGAACACATCACCCCCTCCACCTTCCACAGGCTGGGCCGTCAGGACACCTCTCAAGTGAAGGACATGACCAGAAAAGAGACACTGGTAGTTCACGTGAGATCTTAACAACTGGTGACTGCTGTTGGGGCCCCGTCGTTTGAGACGGCACAGTAAATCCTCTTTCAGACCTTTGCAGAAATGCTCCACAGAGAAGCTCACAGAACAGCAAATGCCACACATTGTTACATGCATTCAAATCAACTATTTCTTGACTTTGGTCTTTTCTGAGTTTTCTATTTCTTGGTATTCTTTCCTCAGCTCATCCAATATATCTGTGGGAGCGGAGGAGAAAACTCATTAAGGAAAAGAACAATTCTTGACTTTTTTTAAAAGATAGAATTGGGGGAAGGGGGAGAGAAGGGGAGGGGGGAGAGAGAGAGAGAGAAACTATGAATGAATGAAACTGTAGTCCTGAAGCTTGATTTAAGCATGGGGGGGGGGGTCAGGCTCACATGCAAAGCAACACACTTCTTTTTTATCATCTTTATTCATTGGATAGAGACAGCCAGAAATGGAGAGAAAGGGGAGGCAGAGAGGGAGAGAGACAGAGGGACACCTGCAGCACTGCTTCACCACTTGTGAAGCTTTCTCCTTGCAGGTGGGGACAGGGGGCTTGAACCCAGGTCCTGTGCACTGGAGTATGTGAACCTGCCCAGCCCCGAGCCAGATACTTCTCCAGTGACCTATTTTGTTGGCCTCAACATGCTTGAATTTTCACCTGCCATTGCAAAAGGCAACACAGACTGTTAAATAAGGTCAGAACATTTAACCTGTGCTTTGTGCTAGTGGCAACAATCATTTACAACAAGTTTCTAATAAAAAGTATTTAACTTCCAGGAGAATAGTTTGTTTACTAAATGCTGATTTTGGCCCAAGCATGGAGAATGCACGTTATCTATACCATCTTATTTAAACTCCACAAAACCTTTAAAGCGCAAAGTCATAGTCAAAGTTGTAAAGTGGCAGAATAGGTTTTTCTTGTACTTAGATTTGTCTAGAACTTTTAAGTTGGTGATTACTACTTTTAGCACTTATTAAGTCTTTTTATCTGATTTCATTTTTATTGTAGACTCATCTTTGGAAAGCAAATATCTAGAAAAACCAAACCACTGTATTACTATCTGTAACAATTTTACCACTGTAAGGAAGTTGTGGCGTGTTGTACACACACACACACACACACCTTGATATTTGATACACAGAAACACAACGGGATACTACTCAGCTGTAAGAAATGATATTTTCCCTTTTGCTACAACTTGGAAGGGACTTGAAGGATTCAATAAAAAGGAGTATGGACACTGGATAATCTTTTTTTTTTTTTTGCCTCCAGGGTTATTGCTGGGGCTCGGAGCCTGCACTATGAATCCACTGCTCCTGCCTCCACTTCTTCCCTTTTGTTGCCCTTGTTGACTATTGTTGTTGTTGTTAATATTATTGTTGTCGTTGTTGTTGGATAGGACAGAGAGAAATGGAGAGAGGAGGGGAAGGCAGAGAGGGGGAGAGAAAGACAGACACCTGCAGACCTGCTTCACCGCCTGTGAAGCGACTCCCCTGCAGGTGGGGAGCAGGGGGCTCGAACCAAGATCCTTAAGCCGATCCTTGAGCTTTGCACCACGTGCACTTAACCCGCAGCGCTACCGCCCAGCCCCCGACACTGGATAATCTTTTAAGTGGGACTGTGGAAACAAAGCAAGGGAAAAAGTAGGGGGGAGCCTTAATTAGATATGGTCTGTTGCTCCAGATCTAAGATCCAAGAGGAAGGCAGGAGGGGTGGACAAGGGGACACAGTGTCCTACAGTGGAGGGTGGGCACAAGTCAATGGAAAATGTGGTCTGCTGGCAGTTAGGATGGGCAGATGTGAAACTGTGACAACAGTCATGCAGACCCACATGAATTATTATTGGATAGACAGAAAGAAGTTGAGAGGGCAGGGAGAGAGGGAGGGAGGCGGAGGCCCCTCCAGCCCTGCTTCCCCACTCATGAAGCTTTCTTCCTATAGGTGGGGCCCAGGGGTCGGAACTTGGGTCCGTGAGCACTGTGATGTGTGCGCTTAACCAGGCGCGCCACCGCCTGTCCCCATATCAACATTTCCTTAAATAAAGTGATACATTAAAGACAACAAAAACATAGATATACCATGGGGCCGGGTGGTGGCGCACCTGGCTGAGCGCACATGTCACAATGCGCAAAGACCCAGGTTCAAGCCCCCGCTCCCCACCTGCAGGGAGAAAGCTTTGCAAGTGGTGAAGTAGGGTTGCAGGTGTCTCTCTCTCCCTCTCTCTCTCCCTCCCACCTCTCAATTTCTGGCTGTCTCTAGCCAATAAATAAATGAATTAATAAAAAAAAGACATACTACTATTGAATCTTGAGATATTTACATATTCAACTACTTAGGCGCCATATCATGAATTCATACAGAAGCCTTACAAGCAACTTTCTGTGGACTCTCATTAAAATAAATATATATTTAAAAAACAACTTACTTTTGTTTTCAGAAAGCATTTCTGTTCGGTCTGCAAGAAAGAAGATGTTGCTGTTCTGTTGCTGTCTATATACTTTCTGCAAAACAGAATTTGGGCTAATATCATGAGTTGAGCTAAAAAGTAGGAAAAGTAACATTTACTACCTACCACTTAAGCCTTCAACTTCAGTAACTTAAGCTCAGAAAAGCACTTAAGCAAACACAGAAAAAATGTCCTCCACTAACCTATCACCTAGAAACAGCTACGATTAACATTGAGATGAAATTCTTTTTCTTTTTTTTTTTTCTCTGCATATAACATAGCATCGTTCTCTGAAGAAAACAAACAGGGTGGGGGAGAAAGCATAATGGTTATACAAAAGGTCTTTCATGCCTGAGGCTCCAAAGTCCCCACTTCACACTGTACCACCAGAAGCCAAGGGTGAGCTGTGGTCTCTCTACTACTCTCTCATTAAAATAAATAAAATATATTTAAAGTAAGAAAACTCCCACAACTCCCCCAAAACAACTCCTATTACAATTAAAGGCATGCATGTCTGCTTTTATCAGTGAGTATACAGAAAAGTCCCTTTCTTATTAGTAAATATTCTGCGTGACTATGACACATTAAAGTTTATTTGGTCAGTGCTCACACTACAGACATTTAAGAAGTCTTTATGCACCTTCTCCCAGTATTTCTTTTTTTAAAAAAATTTTTTTAATATTTATTTTTAAAAATTTTTAAAAATATTAATTTTATTTATTTATTCCCTTTTGTTGCCCTTGTTGTTTTATTGTTGTAGTTATTATTGTTGTTGTCATTGTTGGATAGGACAGAGAGAAATGGAGAGAGGAGGGGAAGACAGAGAGGAGGAGAGAAAGATAGACACCTGCAGACCTGCTTCACCGCCTGTGAAGCGACTCCCCTGCAGGTGGGGAGCTGGAGTTCGAACCGGGATCCTTATGACGGTCCTTGTGCTTTGCGCCACCTGCGCTTAACCCGCTGCGCTACAGCCCGACTCCCTTTTTATATTTATTTATTTATTCCCTTTTGTTGACCTTGTTTTATTGTTGTAGTTATTATTACTGTTGTCATTGTTGTTGGATAGGACAGAGAGAAATGGAGAAAGGGGGGGAAGATGGGGGGTGGAGAAAGACAGACACCTGCAGACCTGCTTCACCTCCTGGGAAGCGACTTCCCTGCAGGTGGGGAGCCGGAGGCTCGAACCGGGATCCTTATTATGCCGGTCCTTGTGCTTTGCGCCACCTGTGCTTAACCCGCTATGCTACCGCCCGACTCCCCTCCCAGTATTTCTTACTGGAACCAGAGAGCAAACCAACAGACTGGTGCAACACCGTCAGGAGGCTCTCTAGAAAGTTTGTGTCAATTAATTATGCCTCAATTTCTAATAACCTCTAAGTGACAGTATCCAAACTATCTGACCTATCTGGCACCAAGTCAACTTTAATCTGCTTTAAAGGCCTCAAGACAATTTCTCCTTCTAATCTACAAGGTGATCTCTGATAGTACAACCCTATGTGCACAGTGCTTATGTATCTGCGAATACATGACTAGAACTGGTGTTAAATAAAATGTTAGACTTTTGCAAGATTTGTTTTGAGAATTATTTTTTGAGAGTCAGGCATTTTATCCTCCCCAACAATAATCCACATTCATTTAAAGGAAAAATTTCCTCTCTTTTCAACACATTGAAACTACACTTACTTCAAAATTAAACACCAAAATACAGGGTAGGCATCTGTTTTTTAATTTTTATGTTTTTTTTTCTTTTTTAACAGAGCGCTGATGGGCTCTGGCTTATGGTGGTGCAGGGAATTGAACCTGGGACTTTGGAGAATCTCTTTGCATAACCATTATGCTCTCTACCCCACCCTAGAGTAGGCATCTTTCAGTGATTACCGTTCCAAGATACAATTAGTGCCATTTAATTCAAAGGTAATGTAAATTGCAAATAAAATCTTGGACATTATCAAGTTTGTAACTTAATTGAAAAAAAAATGTTGAAACCTTGGTAATTTCAATTTAAAAATGATCTCTAAGGCTGATGTTGTACAATCCTTATAACTTGAGTATATTCTTAGGAGACGATGATCCCACTCCTCCACTCTATTCGGAATCAGGCTAACACTCACCCGGTTTCTCTTCAGATTAGAAAGTTCATCCACAATAACTTTTCTTTCTTTAATCTGTTAAAAGAGAGGGGGGGGGAATTCCTTAAAAGTTAACAAAGTAAACGGAACATTGCTCCTTTAAAATCATCATCCCAAAGGGTGAGGGGCCATAGATTCCAGTCAGTGCTGTTTATATGGGAGTGTAGGTGGGGAAAGCTGAAGGGGAGACAGCGGTAGGTCGGTTAAATGTGACCAGGGTTGCTCCAAATTCCAGTCAGGGAGTCTGGTCTTCAGAACCACATGCACGCAAACGCCACCCTGTTACTAAACAGGTTTCTATCTTTCAAAAGTAATAGATGAGTAAAAAGATGAGATACATTAAAAGCAGTATCAGGCTTTATGTCTTCCCTCTAAGAAGACAAAATAACACAAAGACAGCAAGTGCGGTGAGGGATGGGCTACCCGGCACAGCAAGGCTCTTTGTAGGTGCCCACGACAGTGCGGCCCTTCAGGACAGAGGGGCCCTCAGGGCTCCACCGCGGCAGTAAGATGCATCTCTTCCTTGCGTTTTAAAACTAGTATAGTGCTGGGTCCTTTGGAATATAACTGAAATAGGCCTACTGACTAGCTACAAAACGGAGACCCCAACTCTTCATCTGCACTAGTCCAGCCTTTAGGTCCATGATTGCTCAACAATTTGTCTGGCTTTGTATGTTAACTCTCCTTTCAGCCACCAGGCTCTAGATGCCAGCAGGATGCTGACCAGACTTCCCTGGACAGACAACCCCACCAATGTGTCCTGGAGCTCCGCTTCCCCAGAGCCCTGCCCCACTAGGGAAAGAGAGAGACAGGCTGGGAGTATGGATCCACCTGTCAACGCCCATGTTCAGTGGGGAAGCAATTCCAGAAGCCAGACCTTCCACCATCTGCACCCCACAGTGACCCTGGGTCCATGCTCCCAGAGGGATAAAGAATAGGAAAGCTGTCAGGGGAGGGGATGGGATACGGAGTTCTGGTGGTGGGAATTGTGTGGAGTTGTACCCCTCTTATCCTCTGGTTTAGTCAATGTTTCCTTTTTATAAATAAAAATGAAAAAAAAGGGCATTTATTTTATTTATGGTGTAGACACAGGAAAATCAAGAGGGGTGGGAGAGACAGACAAAGAGAGACAAGAGACACCTACTGTCCTGCCTCGCCTTTGCCTTTGGCAGTGGGGCCTGGCGGCTGGAAGCCTGGCTCACTCGGGCAGGTGCCAGCACTTGGCCCCGGGCCTGTCCCTTCCCATCTCGCCTTCCCTCCTCTCTGTCCCACGAGCGCGTGCTGGAGTAAGCGTAAGCGTGGTCACAAGTAGGCACCACTTTCCCCCTTTTGTTGCCCTTGTTTTTTTATTATTGTAGTTATTATTGTTGCTGTTATTGATATCATTATTGTTAGCTAGGACAGAGAGAAATGGAGAGAGGAGGGGAAGACAGAGAGGGGGAGAGACAGACAGACACCTGCAGACCTGCTTCACCGCCTGTGAAGCGACTCCCCTGCAGGTGGGGAGCCGGGGGCTCGAACCCGGATCCTGATGCTGGTCCTTGTGCTTCACGCCACCTGCGCTTAACCCGCTGCGCCACTTTTAACAGCAAAGAACTCAGATTTTTTTTGTTTTTTCTTTTCTTAACTTTTCGTAGTTCCTGTAAGAATGCCTGGTCACAGTGCTCTAGTGTCTGTAAATGGAGGTATGACCTCCGTCCCGTCCTACAGAGGACGAGCCACACAGCACTGGCTGCGAGTCAGCCAGCCTGTGCTGCCTGTGATCTGCAATCTGCCCCCCCCAAGCGACTGGATCCCGAGGCAGGATCTACAGGAATCCCCCGGCTGTCTGCACACAATGCCTTCCCACCGCTCTCAGCAATGGCAGGCACACAGAACCTTTCATTTCGCCTCAACAGGGAGCCCCCAGAGAGGTCACTTTTAATCGGGTCAAAGTAAAATCGACGCCACATGACACCCCCAAGACTCGAGCCGTTCCCATTTTTAATGCATGTTTACAGGTATTCATCTGTGTGTTTGTTTTCTCTTTATAACAGCTCCAGGTTGAGAACAGAGATTCAGTTTCCTGGGCGGGAAAGGGGAGTGGTGCGGCCAGCAGATAACGCCAGAGAAAGAGTGGGGTTATTTCTCGGGCAAAAGCCAAATACAAAAGGAGGTCACCGTGGATAAGAGACATTTAAGAAGTCTGTTGGGGGGTTTCTGAAAGATGGTTTAGGGTGGCCTGGGAGGTGGCACAGTGGACGAAGCACTGGGGTCCCGAGTTCAGTCCCCGGTAGCAGATGCATCGCATGATGTCTGGCGCTCCCTCTCTTCTCCCATCTTTCTCATCAATAAATGATTTTAAAAAAATTTAATTTTTTATTAATTTTTTATTGGATACAGACAGAAATCTAGAGGGAAGGGGGAGACAGAGAGGGAGAGAGACAGAGAGACCCCTGCAGCCCTGCTCCACCACTCGTGAAGCTTCCCCCCTGCTGGTGGGGGCCGGGGGCTCGAACCCGGGTCCTTGTGCCCTGCAGTGTGTGCGCTTAACCGGGTGCGCCACCGTCTGGCCCCCTCCACTTTCTATATCTGTAGGTCACTTCCAGGTTTTGGCTATATTTTCTTTTCTTTTAAGATTTTTTTCTTTATGCTTTAATTGACTTAAATTTAATTATTATTATTTTTTAACCAGAGCGCTGTTCAGCTCTGGCTTAGGGTGGGCAGGGATTGAACCCGGGACTTTGGAGTCTCAGGCATGAGAGTCCATTTTCATAACCATGATGCTGTCTACCCTCCACCCCCCAGTTTTTTTAAAACAAGCTCATTTAGGGTGCGGAGCGTGTCCAGGTGATAAGGGTCATTCTTGACAGGTGCTATGGGGAGAAAAAAACAACGAACAGGAAGGACCTGGTGATGGACGTGCAGGGTGCCCCCCAAACATGGCCGAGACAGACTGGGGGACTTCCCTCCAGTGTCCCCTCTCCACTGCAGACTCAAAGTGAAGGCTGCCCGGGGCTGGAATAAAGGACTCAGGCCAAGCCAGGCCCCCGGCGCCGCGCCCCTGCCCCGTGCACTCACCCTGAGGCACAGCTCCTCCTTGGGAGGCGCCTGGTCGTCGGCGGGAATCGAACCCGCGGCAGTCTCCGCACGCGCCCCCGGCGCGGGCATCTCCAGCCCGGCGCGAGACCCGCAGTGCACAATAGTCGCGCGCTACCAGCCCAGACTCCAGAATCCGAATTTGCGTGCGTGCGTGCGTGCGTGCGTGCGAGCGTGCGTGCGTGCGTGCGTGTTCTCAGTGACTCCGCCCCTTTCCTCCCCCCCCCCCTTCCGCGCGTCCTACTACCAACGGCGCCTGCGCAAGGCGGCTTTGCTTCTACGCATGCGCACTGACTCTCAGGCGGTGGCGGGTGAGCAGAGCCGGGCTGTAAAATCGGATTAAATTTTGCTCAACTGTCGGGCCCCCTAGCGGCTCAGCAGCAGCAAAGTTCTCGTAGTCACATTCTGTAGATGGTGGGTTCCAAGCGCCTCCCAGTGGTAAATATAAAGAATTAGATGCTTGGAAGAAATACGTGTTTTGGCAAAAAAGACAGGAAGCCAAAGCCTATGGTTAGGATACACAAAAATAAACCAACAAGACTCTACCGAACGGAAAAGCTTCTGCACAGAAAAAGAAACCACCACCCACACACAAAGATCTTTATACGCCGTGACATCAGACAAGAGGCTAATAACCAGAATATATAACGAGCTCACCCTACTCAGCAAAAAAGAAAAATATATATTCTCTCTCTATATTTTTAATATATAATATATATAACCCCATCCAAAAATAGGTTGAGGATGTATATAGAATATTCTACATAGAAAAGACCCAAAAGGCCGAGAAACACATGAAAAAATGCTCCAAGTCTCTGATTGTCAGAGAAATGCAAATCAAGACAACAGTGAGATGTCACTTCACTCCTGTGAGAATGTCACACATCAGAAAAGGTAACAGCAGCAAATGCTGGAGAGGGCGTGGGGTCAAAGGAACCCTCCTGCACTGCTGGTGGGAATGTCAATGGGTCCAACCTCTGTGGAGAACAGTCTGGAGAACTATCAGAAGGCTAGAAATGGACCTACCCTATGACCCTGCAATTCCTCTCCTGGGGAGATATCCTAAGAAACCCAACATATCCATCCAAAAAGATCTGTGTGCACATATGCTCTTGGCAGCACAATGTGTAATAGCCAAAACCTGGAAGCAACCCAGGTGTCCAACAACAGATGAGTGGCTGAGCAAGTTGTGGTCTGTATACACAATGGAATACTACTCAGCTAGTAAAAATGCCAACTTGATCTTCTTACCCCAACTTGTATGGAGCTTGGAGGAATCATGTTAAGTGAGATAAGTTAGAAGCAAAAGGATGAATATGGGATGATCTCACTCATGGACAGAAGTTGAGAAATAAGCACAGAAAGGGGAGACACTAAGCACAATGTGGACTGGATCTGGGGTATTGCATCAAAGGAAAGAACTCTGAGGTGTTCAGTTCCTGGAACATGATGGAAGAGGAGGACCCAGAAGGGGTTAGAGTGTACGTGGAAAACAGAAATGTTACACATGTACAAACTACTGGATTTACTGTCATCTGTAAACCATTAATCCCCCTCCCCAATTAAATAAAAGAAAGATACAGTTTACATGAAACTTTACAGACTTGGTAAAGTTCTTGTTAACTTGTTATCAGGGTTAACAGATAAATACAGTCCCAGGTAATATGAATTTCAGGTAAATAAATACTTTTTAGTATGGATATGCCCTATGCAGTTATATGCCATAACTCAGTCCTATAAGGAAATTATCTAAAACATGGAAACTAGCAAAAGAGGTTACTTGGTGTTCTTTTATTATTTTACTCAATAAATGAGAATTTGGTTTGTAATAAACTGCACTGTTTACAGTTTTGGAGAGACACACATTAACAGACTTTAGTTTGGTAGAGAAGTATGTGATTTCTGTCTGGCAAAAAAGTGTGATTTATTATTCTTAAAAGTATAAGTAAATTATGTATCTAAAATCTGAAATCAAAGATTTCTACACTATATAGTCGATGTGTAGTTTCCTGTATTTTGAATTGGTTTTTAAAATCTTAGTAGTCAAGGACCGGCATAAGGATCCCGGTTCGAGCCCCCGGCTCCCCACCTGCAGGGGAGTCGCTTCACAGGCGGTGAAGCAGGTCTGCAGGTGTCTGTCTTTCTCTCCCCCTCTCTGTCTTCCCCTCCTCTCTCCATTTCTCTCTGTCCTATCCAGCAACAACGACATCAATAACAACAACAATAATAACCACAACAATATAAAAACAAGGGCAACAAAAGGAATAAATAAAAGTTTAAAAAATGAAAGAAAAAAATCTTAGTAGTTTCCTCAATTGAGCTTGAATAAAACTTTAGTGTATGTTTTATGTTTGCATGAGACATGATTTCATATTTTTGTCAATTATTCTGGTGGATCAGGGAAAATAGTTCAGCTGAGCAATTGCGTGACTTGCATACCAGGGGTTTGGGGTGACTAAGCTACCTCACACTAACAACAGCAATAATTGAGAATTTGCTTTGATGGTCTAACCATTTGGTAAAACTATTGGGTGACGAAAACCCAACACCTATTAGAAGAGAGATTACAGATAATACAGTTTACTTTCAAAGTCTTTTGGTTTGGCTTTTGTGGACTCAAACTCTGTGCCTTCTGGGAAGCATAGTTTTATTATTATTTGATTTGGTCTGATAAATTTTTGTGTTTTTACATTTATTGTCAACCTGGGACTGAGGCTGTGAAAGTAAAGCTGTGAATTCCCATGTGTCTGAGTGTATGTAATTGACAACAGCCTTTTTTTTTTTTTGTCTATTTATTTATTTATTCCCTTTTGTTGCCCTTGTTTTATTGTTATAGTTATTATGGTTGTCGTTATTGATGTCATCGTTGCTGGATAGGACAGAGAGAAATGGAGAGAGGAGGGGAAGACAGAGAGGGGGAGAGAAAGACAGACACCTGCAGACCTGCTTCATCACCTGTGAAGCGACTCCCCTGCAGGTGGGGAGCCGGGGTTCGAACCGGGATCCTTATGCTGGTCCTTGCGTTTTGCGCCACGTGCACTGAATCCGCCACGCTACCGCCGACTCCCAGGCTATTTATTTTTCTTAAGAAATATTTATTATTTTTAATATTTATTTTTTGGATCAAGACAGAAAGCGAGCCCTTACACATTGTAGCCACCAACCCCCAGGCACATTATTTGTGAATTATTATTTAAGGCTCCATGGAAATGTGTTGAGTAGGGAAGAAAAAGCTTTCACATTCTCTAGTCGTTCAGTAATGAGCTGCGTTTATGAAAGTTTTCTACATCTGAGCATTCTTTTCCTCCCCCTACTGACACCAGAATCAAACTTCAATCATGCATGAGTATCCTCTGACAAACGTCTCATGTAAATATACAAAATAAACAGGATTTGCGAAGCGATATTGCTCCTGTTGCAAAGCTTCAAACTGGAGTTTCATGAATTCCTAGAAAACCGGAAAGGTTCTTTGATTACACTGAGGGATTTAAGAGAGAATGCTTTGAACAGCAAAATATTGATACTTAAGATTGGGAAAATTGATGAAGTATGATGTTCTCAAATATTTCCATAATACTGCCCATCCTGGATAATTCTAAGTAAATAAAACATATATTTCTGTGCCTACAAAAGACACAACTTGGGTACCAGGCAGTGGCACAACCAGTTAAGCACATGTATTACTGTGCGCAAGGACCTGGGTTCGAGCCCACTTACTACCTGCAGGTCTGCAATTGTCTTTCTTTCTTTCTTTCCTTTTTTTTTTTTTACGTACTAATCACATATATTCAGTTCAGAATTAAGAAAATACGCCCATACAGATATGGTCATAGTTAAGTTCTGATGATGAGAAATACCCTGATGAAAATAATTTTGCTTTTCACTAAGAACCTGGGAACCAGGGGAAGTTTCTATACAGTGAAGTGACAAAAAACAGTCCTTCTGCTTGGTCCCTGCTGACATGATGGCTGGTTCCATGGAAGCATTCAAATATTTGTTGAATTCAACTGCTATCAGTCTTGTAGCCATTGAAAACCATTTCACAATTGTGTTCATTGACCTGTTCTGTGATAAAGGTCAATAAGCAAACAGTCCTGGTCCTGGGAGCATCTCTCAACTCATAAGCTACGTGACCTGAGATAAGTCAATAATCTTTTTGACCTCATTAAGTCATAAGCCTTATATCATGAGCCCTCTATGTTATGTACTCTACTTTTGTTTGTGAATTTTTTATAATAATTTTTTAAAAAAATGTATTTAATTTAATTAATTTATTTATTTGCATACAGAGAAAGAAACTGAGAAGGAAGTGGGGATAAACTGTGAGAGAAAGACACCTGCAGCACTGCTTCACTGCTCATGAAGCTTCCCTCCTGCATGTGGGGACTTGTGATTTGAACTTAGATCCTTGTGCATTTTACCAGGTGTGCTCTACCTGGCGCTCGGCAGCCCAGCCTTGTGAATGAGATTTTAGAATCGATGTTAACGATCAGTAATACATGGGGTTTTACTGGCTGGGAGTATGGATCAACCCGCCAATGTCCATGTTCTTCGGGAAGGAATTACAGAAGCCAGGCCTTCCACCTTCTGCACCCCATGAAGAATTTTGATCCATACTCCCAAAGGAGTAAATGACAGGGGAAGATGACCAGAGGGCTCTAAATACCCATTCCGCTAGAATCCGAAGCTCTTGTCACCAGAAATCTTGTTTTTATAATGTCGCTGCAATGGAGGTGCATGTGGGAAACACCAGAGGAAGTCAGGCACTGTACTGGCCTTCCCTGGACAGAAGACCCCACCAATGTGTCCTGGAGCCCCGCTTCCCCAGAACCCCACCCCACTAGGGAAAGAGAGAGATAGGCTGGGAGTATGGATCAATCTGTGAACGCCCATGTTCAGCGGGGAAGCAATTACAGAAGCCAGAACCTTCCACCTTCTGCATTCCACAATGACCCTGGGTCTGTACTCTCAGAGGGATAAAGAATAGGAAAGCTATAGGCATGGGATGGGATATGGAGTTCTGGTGGTAGCAATTGCATGGAGTTGTGCCTCTCTTATCTTGTGGATTTTGTCAGTGTTTCCTTTTTAGAAATAAAAAAATTAAAAAAAGAAAAGTGAAAAAGGAAAGACACTTGGAAGTAGTAATAGGTGTATGTGTGACTTAGAAAGGAAGTGAAAGCAGGACCACAGAAAAAATGGGCAAATAGATAGACAGATAGATATAGACAGATACTGATAGATAGAAAGTTATCTCATATCTGTGACCTTGGGGGATCTACTGAAGTTTCCAATGGAGAGGATAAGAACACAGAACTCTGGTGGTGGGAACAGAGTGGAATTATGATTTTGTAGATTAACACTAAATCACTAATAAAAATAAAAAAGGAAATTTAGTATTGTCAACAAAAAAAGAGGGAGTTGTCTATCAGTGTTTTATCTGTCAACGGATGAATTTGGGAACTTAAAATTTAAAAACCTGAAATGTTAACTAACCAGCAAACAACTTCACATGAGATAAAAACTGCTGCTCTAAAATATCTCTGTTTTACAGAATCCTCAGAGAAGTCACAACGGTAAACCTTATTTTGATAGTAAAATTTCTCATAGTTCTATTTCTGAAAGTGAACAGAAACAAGGAGAAATTAATTTTAAAGTGTTTCATCTAATTCAATAGATCTAAAAGATGATCACTTCACCATGTAATCAATAAACAATATTTTGCATTTTATACTGTCTCCAGAATCCTTTGTCTAGTTCACAACATATCTCGGTTAAGACTTGGCACCTTTCAAGGATCAGGTGCCTCATGTGCCCAGTGACTAACGCTACTGGCTAGTTCGAGGCTAGTCTTGTCTTGTCATCTTAATAAAATAACATGAAAGTGTCTGCCAGTACATTATGAAGTCTGACAAGACAGTCAAGTAGCTCAAGATGATTCTTTTCTTTTTCAGAATTCATTTTTTTATTCATGAGACAGACAGGAGTAGGAGAAAGAACCAGACATCACTCTGATAGATGTGCTGCCAGGGATTGAACTCAGGACCTCATGCTTGAGAGCCCAAAGCTTTATCCATTGCACCACCTCCTGAACCATACTCAAGATGATTCTTTTTTTTAAAAAAAAATTATTTTTATTTATTAGCTAGAGACAGAGAAATTGAGAGAGGAGGGAGAGATAATGAGAGAGAAAGAGAGACACCTGCAGCACTGCTTCATCCCTTGTGAAGCTTTCCCCCTGTAGGTGGGGACTGGGGGGGGGCTTGAACTTGGGTCCTTGTGCTTTGTAACATATGTGGTCAGCCAGGTGTGCCATCACCCATCCCCTCAAGATGATTCTTAAGTATCTCAAGAGAATAGAAATTTCTCCCCCTTGGCCTTAAAAATGGTTGGAGGAGATATCTCTTCCACTTCTCCAGTGCTGTAGCTTTTGGGGGGAATCTGAAGGAGTCACTCAATACTGTTTTATGTGGTATGTGGGTTGTGTGTATGCCATCTCTCATGCCATGAAAATTTCCAGAAATTCCTTGTAGAAAGAAGACGCGATAGAAAGTGGGGGGTTTGGGGGTTGGTGGAAGGAAGTATTGAAGGAATGAATAGAGTGAGTTAATGGAGGAGAGATAAAGTGAGGGAGGAAAAGGACAGGAAGGGAAGAAAGTAGAAGGATAATTGAGGCTGTGTCAATTCTCATATGTCGACCTTCATTAGTTATTTTGGTAATTATTCCTGGGATCATGTAAACGTCGTGACAGAAGGCCTGGCTGTTGGGTGCAGTGTTCTGTTAAACTACAAAGTCCATTTTAAAAACAGACCATGTCCCAAGAACCCCTTAGACTGTGGACTTATTTACATATGGCCTCGGCCTAACAGACCTTGGGCTTTGTCATCATAGCCTTGTCAACTATAAAGTTCACATCACTATGAGATTGACCAAGCACAGAATCTGCAGTTTTCTTCTTGGGTTTTCATATTAGTAGTACTTAAAAGAATGTGATGTTAATGCAAGTATATTTCACATTTACTGTACAGTTTAGAGATTTAAATGAAATATCTTAGTAGCTTAAGAGTTACTTTCTGTTAGAGCCCACTTTATTAGAACAAAATAGAGGTCAGTCTTCCTTTCTTTTTTTCCTGTCATCACTGGGGTTCCACTGCTTCAGTTCAACTTTTTGTGTTTGTTTTTCAGACAGAGAAAAAGAGTCAGAAAGACACCGCGGCACTGAAACTTCCTTGAGTGCAGTTGGAGGCAGTCTTGACCTTGGGTCATGCACGTGAAGAAGCTATCCAAGTGAGATAGCTACTTTCCTGGCCTGAGCCTAGTCTACTTTATGAGAAATGTCTAGTGTGGGGTTTAATTGTAAAGTAGACCTCTAGATGGTAGGCTATAGGCATATACTACTGTGATCAGTCATCAGGATTTTTAATGTAGTTTCCATGACACTTGGATTAAGATTCAGACCTTGAGTCATCCATAAATTCTCAAGCTCAGTGAATCTATTGCCCTGTCACTCAGCATGGCCGCCAACACAACGCCGGTGACCTCAGCCCTCTCTGGTAACCTCAGTCATCATCCATAATGCTGACAACCCTTAGTTTTCAACTTTAGCCTAGAATTTTCTTTTTGAGTTCAAGACCTATTTTATTCCATACTTCCAGTTCGTCGACTCACAGGTGTGTCATGCTCACAGTATTCCAGACTGAAGTCATAGTTTCCAGTGAACCTACTTGTCTTCCAAGACTTCTTATCTTGGTAAATGGTACGGCCATCCATCCAGTTACTCAAGTTTGATACCTTGACCCAGTTAGTTCCTTTTCCTACCAGATCTCATCAGTCACCAAACACTCCTGAGTTTGCACACACACACACACACACACACACACACACACACACACATGCTGGGCTAGCATTGCAGGTGGGAGAGAGGATCCAGGAACTCGTGGTGGCGTGGTAATACAATTCTTTATTCACATGGGAGAACCCCAGAGTCAGGTGTGAGCACAGCAGGCTAAGCCACGTGGCGCCAAACTGCAACAGCTGCCTCCCGCTATGCACGCCAGTCCTTCTTCAGGTCAGGAGGTGGGAGAGAAAAGAGAGCAAAATCAGGAACAGAAGTGGCTTTATGGGATAAAACCGGAAGTGGCAAGTCTGGAACAGAGATGGCTAGGAAAGGGGGTGGAGAGAGGCAAAAGGCATGCTGGGAAGGTGGAAGGGTTCTTAGCAACTGTTGTGATGGTTTTAACTGGTGGGATTAATATATCCTGCAAGCAGGGTGGGTCTCGAGGTAGAAAGAAGATAGATCAGGCAAAACAATGATTCTGTAGATAGGCCATACTGTCAGCAATGCAGCATGGAGCAGGGGGAGCTGGTTTAATGCCACACACACACACACACACACACACACACACACACACACACACACACCTCTGTTCACATCACTTTAGTCCTTTCTATTGCCCCATGACTGCAATACCCTTGTTTGCTTGTATCTCATCAGATGTAAGTGAACTCCCAGCACTAAGTGGACTTTTTAAAGTATGTTACATCAGATGATTTCAGCCTCCTGCTTAAAATATTCAGTCCTGGGGCCAGGCAGTGGCACACCTGGTTAAGCACTCACATCACAGTGTACAAGGATGTAGGTTTAAGCCCCTGGTCCCCCCCTGCAGGGGGAAAGGTTTACAAGTGGTGAAGTAGGGCTGCAGGTGTCTCTGTCTCTCTCACTCACTGTATCCCTCTCCCCTCTCAAGTTCTCCCTGTCTTTATCCAATAATAAATGAATTAAAAAAGAAGTAAAATAAAATATTCAGTCCTCCTAGAATAAATCCCAAATTTTATATTTGATTATTTTAGAATAAATCATTTTTATTCTAAATTATATTCTATTTCGAGTGCATTCTACATTCTTGCATGGACCTCCCCTTGTGCTATTTTTTCTGGTCTCTTTGGTTTTCTCTCTGTTCTTGGTATAATACCGAGCTCTTTCCTGCTTCAGTTCTTTCCAGCATGCTCCTTTCCTTTCCTTTCCTTTCCTTTCCTTTCCTTTCCTTTCCTTTCCTTTCCTTTTCTTTTCTTTTCTTTTTCTTTTCTTTGTCTCCAGGGTTATCACTGGGGCTCGGTGCCTCCACTATGAATCCACTGCTCCTGGAGGCTCTGTTTTCCCTTTTGTTGCCTTTGTTATTTATCATTGTTGTTGTTGTTGTCATTGTTGTTGGATAGGACAGAGAGAAATGGCGAGAGGAGGGGAAAACAGAGAGGGGAAAGAAAGATAGACACCTGCAGACCTGCTTCACCACCTGTGAAGCGACTCCCTGGCAGGTGGGGAGCCGGGTGCTCGAACCAGGATCCTTATGCCGGTCCTTGTGCTTTGAGCCATGTGCACTTAACCTGCTGCTACCACCCAACCTCCCACATGCTCTTTTTTTTTCTTTAAAAAAAATAATTTTTATTTACTACTGAATAGAGACAGAGAGAAAGTAAGGAGGAAGCAGAAGACAGAGAGGGAGAGAGACACCTACAGTCCTGCTTCACCACTAGTGAAGCTTTCCCCCTGCAGGTGGGGACCAGGGGCTTGAACCTGGGTCCTTGCGTACTGTGATATGAGCGCTTAACCTGGTGTGCTACCGCCTGGCCCCCACAGTTTCTATATATGTAGGTCATATATAGGTTTTGGCTATTACAAATTGTGCTGCTAAGAACACATGTGTACACAGATCTTTTTGGATGGGTGTGTTGGGTTCCTTAGGATCTATCCCCAGGAGAGGAATTGCAGGGTCATAGGGTGGGTCCATTTCTAGCCTTCTGAGAGTTCTCCAGACTGTTCTCCACAGAGGTTGGGCCAATTGACATTCCCACCAGCAGTGCAGGAGGGTTCCTTTGACCCCACACCCTCTCCAGCATTTGCTGCTGTTACCTTTTCTGATGTATGACATTCTCACAGGAGTGAAGTGATATCTCATTGTTGTGTTTATTTGCATTTCTCTGACAATCAGAGACTTGGAGCATTTCTTCATGTGTTTCTCGGCCTTTTGGATCTCTTCTGTGGTGAATATTCTGTCCATGTCCTCCCCCATTTTTGGATGGGGTTATTTGTTTTCTTGTTGTTGAGTTTGGCAAACTCTTATATATTTTGGGTATTAGCCTCTTGTCTGATGTATGGCATGTAAAGATCTTCTCCTATTCTGTGAGGGTTCTCTTGGTTTGGGTAGCAGTATCTTTTGCTGTGAAGAAGCTTTTTAATTTGATGTAGTCCCATAGGTTTATACTTGCCTTAGTCTTCTTTGTAATTTGGTTCATTTCATTGAAGATGTCTTTAAAATTTATGCAGAAAAGAATTCTTTCAATATTTTCCTCTAAGTATCTGATAGTTTGTGGTCTAACATCCAAGTCCTTGATCCACTTGGAATTTACTTTTGTATTTGGTGAAATATAGTGGTTCAGTTTCATTCTTCTGCATGTTTCAACACCAATTGTTGAAGAGACTCTGCTTTCCTCATTTAATAGTCTGGGCTCCATTGTCAAAGATTAGATGTCCATAGGTGTGGGGGCTCACTTCTGGGCTCTCAATTCTATTTCACTGGTCAGTGTGTTTATTCATGTTCCAGTACCAAGCAGTTTTGATGACAATGGCTCTATAATACAATGTGAGATCTGGGAGTGTGATGCTTCTGGTTCTGTTCTTTCTTCTCAAGATTGTTTTCGGCAATTCTAGGTCTTTTCTGGTTCCAGATAAGCATTTGTTCAGTTGGTCAATTTTTACCCACTACATTAGATCAGCATTTCCTCAACTCGTCAAAATGTCAGAATCACCTGACATGCTTATTACACACTCTGCTGCTTAGGCCCATATCCTGGCTGTACAGTGCAAATGCATAGCAGGGATCACAGCTGGAGAGCTTTGTGATCATTCAAGTGAGGTGATCCTCAGTTGTATTTAGCGACCTTTGGTTTAGATGATGTCACTTCTGGAGACACTAGTACAGAGACCACACGGAGTTAGCCTCAGTGGAGTGACTTGGGTTTACTCCCAGAGAAGAAGCTTTGTGTCAGAGAGCAGGACGCCGAAGGAAGTTAAGGCATGCTGATGGAAAAAGAGACCAGGAGTCTTGAAAGTTAAAAGTTCACAGAGGGTTCTAGCTAGAAATGACTTGGTGAGTAACCAGTGTGCTGACAACAGTGTCTTCAGCAGTAATGAACCTTATGAGGTGACTTCATGTAGGGTGGAGCCTCACACGCAGTGATAAGATCAGAGGCACGGTTTCCTTTCTTTCTCTTTCTTTCTTTCTTTCTTTCTTTCTCTCTCTCTCTCTCTTTCTTTCTTTCCCTCTTTCTTTCTTTCTTTCTTTCTCTCTCTCTTTCTTTCTTTCTTCTTTCCTTCCTTCCTTTTTTTTTTTTGCATCCAGAGTTATTGCTGGGACTCGGAGCCTGCACTATAAATCCACTGCTCCTAGAGGCTAATTTTTTTTTTTTACTTTTCTTGCCCTTATTTTTGTTGTTATTGTTATTATTGTAGTTGTTATTGGATAGGACAGAGAGAAATGGAGAGAGGAGGGGAAGACAGAGAGGAGGAGAGAAAGACAGACACCTGCAGACCTGCTTCACCGCCTGTGGAGCGACTCCCCTGCAGGTGGGGAGCCGGGGGCTCAAACCGGGATCCTTACGCCGGTCCTTGTGCTTCGTGCCACGTGAGCTTAACCCGCTGTGTCACCACCCAGCCCTATAATTTTATGTTTAATGCTCCTTTTTTTTCTTATTTATTTATTTATTTATTTATTTTACCAGTGCACTGCTTGGCTCTGATCTATGGTGGTGTGGGGATTTCTTACACACAAGGACCTGTGTAAGGAACCTGGGACTTTGGAGCCTCAGGCATGAGAGTCTGTTTGCATAACCATTATGCTGTCTACCCCACAGAGGTATAATTTTCCATGAAGTCCTGCCCCTATTGCAGTACAGTAGGAGACTTCCTGGAGTCAGTTTCTAAAGACTCCCTGAGGATGTTCTCTGAGTACAACCCATAAATATGAGATAGGGTATCAGCATGCAACAGAATTATGATCCATTTGTGAAAACATGAAACTTAAGGAGATACCAAAGAGTTAAATTAGGTAAGTGGGGGTATATACGTATAACATATGGTTGGGGCTGGGAACAGCTTTCAATAGAAAGGTCCTAATGGGGAGTCGGGCGGTAGCTCAGTGGTTTAAGTGCACGTGGCGCAAAGCACAAGGACCGGCATAAGGATCCCAGTTCAAGCCCCGGCTCTTTACCTGCAGGGGAGTCGCTTCACAAGCGGTGAAGCAGGTCTGCAGGTGTCTGTCTTTCTCTCTCCCTCTCTCTCTTCCCCCCTCTCCATTTCTCTCTGTCCTATCCAACAACGACGACATCAATAACAACAACAATAATAACTACAACAATAAAACAACAAGGGCAACAAAAAGGAATAAATAAATAAATATTAAAAACAAAGGAAAGGTCCTGAGAGGCCTGAAATAGTCTAGAGATGCTTCATGCAAGGGCTTCAGACTGACCTGGGACTAAAGAGTGGCCAGGATTTTAACCAAGAGGAGAGAGAGCGTAACGTAATGAGAAGCAGGTGTGTAACAGGATTGGGAACACAGAGAGAAGCAGGCTCCACAGTGTCCTCTTGGCAGGATAGTGAAGAATTTGTCAGAGAAAGCACTATAGATTGGAGAGAGAGAGAGAGAGATGGAGGAGAGAGAGAGAGAGATGGAGGAGAGAGAGACGTATGGAGGAGGGGGGAGAGAGAGATGGAGACACAGAGAGAACCCGCAGGGCACCGGAACTTCCCCAAACACCACGGAAGTCCCATCTGGAGCTGAGGCTTGGACCCGGGCTTCACACATAGAAAGGCGCTTGCTCTTCTCGGCGAGCTACCCCTTGGCTTCCATCCCTTGGCTCTCATCATTCACATTCTTGAGAGTCTTAAAAATAACATCTAATTGTGGATGGAGCTTGAAGGAATCATGTGACATGAGGTAAGGAAGAAAGAGAAGGGTGAATATGGGGTGATCTCACTCATGGACAGAAGTTGAGAAATGAGAACAGGAAAGGAAAATACAAAGTCAAACTTGGGATGGGTTTGTTGCATTGCACCAAAGTGAAGGGCTCTGAGGAGGCGGTGTGTGTGTGTGTGTGTGTGTGTGTGTGTGTGTGTGTGTGTAGGGGGACTTTCAGGTCCTCATGCTAGATGGTGGAGGAGGAACTAGAAAACCTGTTTTTACTAATCTTGTTTTTCAACTTCGGCCTAAGAGTGAGGTCATCCCATATTCATCCTTCTGTTTCTGACTTATTTCACTCAACATGATTTTTTCAAGGTCCATCCAAGATCGGCTGAAAATGGTGAAGTCATCATTTTTTACAGCTGAGTAGTATTCCATTGTGTATATAGACCACAACTTGCTCAGCCACTCATCTGTTGTTGGACACCTGGGTTGCTTCCAGAACCTGAACTGGAGTTGGCGTATTGCACCAAAGTAAAAGACTCTGGGGTGGGTGGGTGGGTGGGGAGAATACAGGTCCATGAAAGATGATGAATGACATAGTGGGGGTTGTATTGTTAAATGGGAATCTGGGGAATGTTATGCATGTACAAACTATTGTATTTACTGTTGAATGTAAAGCATTAATTCCCCAATAAAGAAATAAATTATTTTTTAAAAAAAGAAAACCTGTTTTTACTGTAAACCATTAATTCTCCCAATAAAAATATATAGAAATTTATAAAAACAATGCTAATAATTGTTACTTGCCTGCCCAATCCACCTAGATTTACCAGAACCTTGTTCTTCTGCATAGGAAAAAAAAAAAAACTAGTACAGTCATGGGCCTTTTGGAATATAACTAAAATAGGCCTACTAGCTATCTACAAAAAGGAGACCCCCCCCCAACTCTTCATCTGAACTATTCCAGCCTTTAGGTTCATGATTAGTCAACAATTTCTTCTGCTTTATATCTTAATTCTTTTTCAGCTACTAAGTTCCAGATGCTACTATGATGCCAACCTGACTTTCCTGGACAGACAACCCCATCAATGTGTCTTGGAGCCACATTTCCCTAGAACCCTGTCCCACTAAGGAAAGACAGAGGCAGGCTGGGGGTATGGATCCACCTGTCAACACCCATGTTCAGCGGGGAAGCAATTGCAGAAGCCAGACCTTCCACCTTCTGCATCCCACAATGACCCTGGGTCCATACTCCCAGAGGGATAAAGAATAGGAAAGCTATCAGGGGAGGGGATGGGATATGGAGAGCTGGTGGTGGGAACTGTGTGGAGTTGTACCCCTCTTATTCTATGGTTTTTGTCAGTGTTTCCTTTTTATAAATAAAATTTTTTTTAAAAATCCGGTGACTCAAGGATTGCTGGCATGAGATTAGGGTGGTTGTGATGATCTTAGGACTCTGAGGCGAGGCCTGGATTCCTTATAATCTTCTGGGGGTCTGTCAGTTATCCATACCTACATTAAGCACCTTTGTGTGTGAGAAGCATGAAAGCAAACATTGTATGCATGGAGGTGTCAGGACCATGGAGTCAGCTGAGCTGGGCCAGGCTGGATTACTTGGACAGTTGGTGACATCTCCAAATTATTATTTCCTTATGTGCAAAATGGAGACACCAAATGTATAATAGTTTTTCAGAATGTTTCAAGGTCCATTAATGTTTATAAAGTACTCAGCTTAGTGTGATGGCTCTCTATCAAGGTTGACTTTCTTTGCTCTCAAAGTCATGGTTGCCAAGCTAAGGAATTGCTACTGGCTTCTAGTGGGTTGAGGCCAGCAGTGTGTAACATCCTGTAATATGTAAGACACAGTCCTACCACAAAGAAGTATCTGACCCAAAAGTGTCAAGCACACTAAGATTGAGACATTTTGTGCAATGTCTAATACAAAACAGGCAATCGTAAACACCTACAGATTATAGAATGCTTAATGTGTGTAAAACTTACTTATGCACAGCATTTATTTTCTATTTTCAACCTTTGCAAATTTCCGTGATGTATACATGCTTGAAAAGTTCTGTGCCTATCAACAGAGGACTTGAAAAGGGTCTACAGGGCATATATTCAATGGAATACCCTGCCATTAAAAGATGAAAGTATCTATTTTTTATTAGTGATTGAATACTGATTTACAAAATTACATGCTAACAGGGGTATGACTCCACACTGTTCCCGTCACCAGAGTTCTGAACCCCCAGTCCCTGAACTGCAAACCACCGCCGTTCTCCTAAGGTTGCAGACGTGGTTGACTGTCGTCTCTACAACTGTCTGTCTCCATTTGGACATAATTGCCCCCTTTTCCTTCCAGATCCAGATCCTTTCTTCCCCTCTAAGCCGCTCATAACCCTACTACAAAATCCAAATGTCCCTCCTTTCTTCCTCTTCTCTCTCTGGGTCCTGATGGAGCTGGAGTTCAGAGCCTGCTTTGTTTTGCTCTTCCTCCTATCACTTTTCCCCCACTGGGAGTCTGGATCCAAATTGTTTTGGGGTAGGAGTTTTGGCTTTTGTAGTTGATTCTGTTTCTGGAATCTGGGTGATATTTACCTTTAAGTGTTATCATTTAGAACACTTGTATAGTTTCTTGTTCTGCTTTGTTGCATTTACTTATGTTTAAACTGCTCTAGTCTTGTAGGCATTTCTAAGATGTTACAAAGGTTGGTAATCTTTTCATTAAGTACTCAAGTGATTTTTTTTTTCCTGAGTAGTCATCCGTTTTATCAGCAATAGTACTTTCATCAATGCTTATTAGTAATTCATCTAAATGTTCCTGAGATTGAATGAGATGATTACTATCATCTAATTGTTTTAACAGAGTTCAAATTGCCAGCAATCAACTATGAAAACCCAGCCCTTCCCTTTTCTTCCAGATCAACATTTTCCTCAGTTCACAGTACTCTGCCTTACAATTATTTTTTGAAGTTGTGCATTCCTAGGAGTTGACTAGGGAAGCAATCATATCTACATAAGAGCCCACCATTCTTTTCAGTGTCATTATTGTGTCTTGCAAAGTGTACATACATACATACATACACACACATACATATAGTTTACTGTGATGAAAGAGTTAAGTCAGAATTTCTCAACCTTAGCACCATTGAAATCTGGGGCCAGATAATTCTTTGTTATGGACAAATTCATCCTGTGTTTTTTTGAAAGATGTTTAAGGTATGTCTGGCCTCTACTTACTGAGTGCCAACAGCAGTTTCATCCTCCAGATTGTAACAGCAAAAAAAAACAACCCAAAAACCAAAAAACAAAAACTGACTCTGATGATCACAAATAAAAAATGAAAAGTAGAATATACTTGTATGAAATGATTTAAAAATGACTCTGTACATTACCAGTTGTTCCCAGTTCAAACTGTTCAACTTCTTTCATTTCTTTACATTGCTAACTTGGAGTGCACTTATGTATTCTCATGCTCGGCTTCAAGGACTCCAGACTTTATTTCTTAGTAAGTGTCACGCTTAATTTAGATTTGTACACCTCTAGAATATTAGCCTCCCTACTCAATGTGCAGAATTATTTGTAGGAATAAACACAGACTTCTTTTGTTTTCTAGATTTTTATGGTATGTGAGAGAGATAAAAGGAGAGGGAGAGAAGGAGGGAGGGAGGGAGAGAGATGGGTATTGTAGCATTATATGCATTATATGCATTTGTAGGTATAGAACCCAGGGCCTCAAGCATGTATGACACGGAATCTATTTTAAAGCCACCTCCCAGGCCCCTAGAGACTTACAATCTTATCTTTTATCTGACAGTACTTTGCTGAGTGTTTTTAAGCAAGTCTTTAATATACAGCCAACATTCACTCAATTAACACTTAGTAAGTAACTTTTTTCCTGGAACTGTTATCTGCTAAGGTACAAAGAGGGCTAGATGGTCTCCAATCTTACAGAATTCTCAGTCAAGTGGAGAAGTCATCTCTGGGCAGACGACCTCAGCAATGTGTCCTGCACCCTCGCATCTCCAGAGCTCTGGTCCACTAGGGAAAGACAAAAACAGGCTGGGGGTGTGGATCGACCTGTCAACACCCATGCTCAGCGGAGAAGCAGCTGCAGAAGCCAGAACTTCCACCTTCTGCTCCCCATAAACAACCTTGATCCAGGCTCCCAGAGGGGGAGAAGTGATAGGATGCAGATAAGAGGACTCTGTGCTCCAGCTCCATCAGCACCCAGAGAGAGAGAAGGGAAGGGAGAAGGACACGTGGAGGTAGTTATATTGTCATGAGTGGCTTAGAGGGGGAGAGAGGACTGAATCAGAAAAAGAAGGGGCAGCTATGTATAAATGTGGACAGAGAGTTGTAGAGATGATGGTTGGCCCATGTCCACAACTTTAGGGGAACTGTGGTGGATTGCAGTGGGGAGGGTGAAGACTCAGAACTCTGGTGGTGGGAATGGTGTGATTAAAACCCCTGTCGACAAATACAACATCCCTTTATGATCAAAACATTACAAAAAATGGGAATAGATGGAAAATTCCTCAAGATAGTGGAGTCTATATATAGCAAACCTACAGCCAACATCATACTCAATGGTGAAAAACTAGAAGCATTTCCCCTCAGATCAGGTACTAGACAGGGCTGCCCACTATCACCATTACTATTCAACATAGTGTTGGAAGTTCTTGCCATAGCAGTCAGGCAGGAGCAAGGAATTAAAGGCATACAGATTGGAAGAGAAGAAGTCAAACTCTCCTTATTTGCAGATGACATGATAGTATACATGGAAAAACCTAAGGAATCCAGCAAGAAGCTTTTGGAAATCATCAGGCTTTACAGTAAGGTGTCAGGCTATAAAATTAACATTCAAAAGTCAGTGGCATTCCTCTATGCAAACACTAAGTTAGAAGAAATTGAAATCCAGATATCAGTTCCTTTTTCTATAGCAACAAAAACAATAAAATATCTAGGAGTAAACCTAACCAAGGAAGTGAAAGACTTGTATACTGAAAATTATGAGTCACTACTCAAAGAAATTGAAAAAGACACAAAGAAGTGGAAAGATATTCCATGTTCATGGGTTGGAAGAATTAACATAATCAAAATGAATATATTACCCAGAGCCATCTACAAATTTAATGCTATCCCCATCAAGATCCCAAGCACATTTTTTAGGAGAACAGAAAAAATGCTACAAATGTTTATCTGGAACCAGAAAAGACCTAGAATTGCCAAAACAATCTTGAGAAAAAAGAACAGAACCGGAGGCATCACACTCCCAGATCTCAAACTGTATTATAGGGCCATTGTCATCAAAACTGCTTGGTACTGGAACATGAACAGACACACTGACCAGTGGAATAGAATTGAGAGCCCAGAAATGAGGCCCCACACGTATGGACATCTAATCTTTGACAAAGGGGCTCAGACTATTACATGGGGAAAGCAGAGTCTCTTCAACAAATGGTGTTGGAAACAATGGGTTGAAACATGCAGAAGAATGAAACTGAATCACTGTATTTCACCAAATACAAAAGTAAATTCCAAGTGGATCAAGGACTTGGATGTTAGACCAGAAACTATCAGATACTTAGAGGAAAATATTGGAAGAACTTTTCTCCGCATAAATTTTAAAGACATTTTCAATGAAACGAATCCAATTACAAGGAAGACTAAGGCAAGTATAAGCCTATGGGACTACATCAAATTAAAAAGCTTCTTCACAGCAAAAGAAACCACTACCCAAACCAAGAGACCTCTCACAGAATGGGAGAAGATCTTTACATGCCATACATCAGATAAGAGTTTAATAACCTGTTGGTATCTTCTAATTCTGCTTTTAAAAACCCCTTCTGTTTCATTTGGTTTAAATCCCCCCTGCTTAACACTGCATTCTATTTACATAACCACTGTTAACAAGCAGCACCTTCCCTCCAGGGCATTGGTGGTTTAGTGGTAGAATTCTCACCTGCTCCGCCCCCTCTCCTTGTCACACCCTGATTTTCACCAGTCACTTTTCTCTCCACCCTCTCTGCGTTGCATCCTGTTCCCACCCTACTGGGCTAGTATATTTATAAGGACAAGATTGTAGTTTTTAGTTTAGAGTTTACCTTAGCTCGGCTTAGATTGCACTGCGTCCCGCATGAATAAAGAGATACTGCGTACAGCTCAACCATGAGTCCCTGGTCGTCTGTCTCCCGTCAATGAAGCTCAGCCCGATAATAACCAACATATATAAAGAGCTTGCCAGACTCAACAACAAGACAACAAATAACCCCATCCAAAAATGGGGGGAGGACTTGGACAGAATATTCACCACAGAAGAGATCCAAAAGGCCGAGAAACACATGAAGAAATGCTCCAAGTCTCTGATTGTCAGAGAAATGCAAATAAACACAACAATGAGATACCACCTCACTCCTGTGAGAATGTCATACATCAGAAAAGGTAACAGCAGCAAATGCTGGAGAGGGTGTGGGGTCAAAGGAATCCTCCTGCACTGCTGGTGGGAATGTCAATTGGCCCAACCTCTGTGGAGAACAGTCTGGAGAACTCTCAGAAGGCTAGAAATGGACCTACCCTATGATCCTGCAATTCCTCTCCTGGGGATATATCCTAAGGAACCCAACACATCCATCCAGAAAGATCTGTGTACACATATGTTCTTAGCAGCACAATTTGTAATAGCCAAAACCTGGAAGCAACCCAGGTGTCCAACAACAGATGAGTGGCTGAGCAAGTTGTGGTCTAGATACACAATGGAATACTACTCAGCTGTAAAAAATGGTGACTTCACCGTTTTCAGCCGATCTTGGATGGACCTTGAAAAAATCATGTTGAGTGAAATAAGTCAGAAACTGAAGGATGAATATGGGATGATCTCACTCTCAGGCCGAAGTTGAAAAACAAGATCAGAAAAGAAAACACAAGTCGAACCTGAAATGGAATTTGAGTATTACACCAAAGTAAAAGACTCTGGGGTGGGTGGGTGGGTGGGTGGGGAGAATACAGGTCCATGAAAGATGATGAATGACATAGTGGGGGTTGTATTGTTAAATGGGAATCTGGGGAATGTTATGCATGTACAAACTATTGTATTTACTGTTGAATGTAAAACATTAATCCCCCAATAAACAAATAAATTATTTAAAAAAAAAACCCTGTCGACATGCAATTCTGTAATATAAAGTTATAAAAAAAATTTAAAAATTAAAAATAATTAGAAAAATAAAGAATAAAGACAGAATCCTAAACAAGCAAACAAACAAACAAACAAACAAAAAAACTTCTAAGACCTGGAGAGAGAAGAGAAAAAAAGAAAGGATATTTGGAAGTAGTAATAGGTGTATATGTGACTTAGAAATGAAGGGAAGGGGGAGTCGGGCTGTAGCGCAGCGGGTTAAGCGCAGGTGGCGCAAAGCACAAGGACCGGCATAAGGATCCCGGTTCGAACCCCGGCTCCCCACCTGCAGGGAAGTCGCTTCACAGGCGGTGAAGCAGGTCTGCAGGTGTCTGTCTTTCTCTCCCCCTCTCTGTCTTCCCCTCCTCTCTCCATTTCTCTCTGTCCTATCCAACAACGACGACAACAACAATAATAACTACAACAATAAAACAACAAGGGCAACAAAAGGGAATAAATAAATAAATAAATAAATAAAAAAGAAAGAAATGAAGGGAAGGAAAGACCATAGGAAAAATATATAAAAATATAAATAGTTATAGACATAATAGTCAACCCATATCTGTGACCTTGGGAGAACTATTACAGTTTCTGGTGGAAGGAATGATAACACAGAACTCTGGTAATGGGAAAGGTGTAGAATTGTACTGTTAGCTTTCAATTTTGTAAGTCATTATTAAATCACTAAAAGAAAAGATGAGAGAGAAAGAGAGAGAGAGAATAGTCAGAGGAGGAAACAATTACACCACCCTGTGGTAAGTAGGATAGTTAGGGGGCAGGACAGTCGTTAGAGGAGCTTGGAGGGAACCTTTGCCAAAGCTCAGAGACCTGCTGGTGACCACCCGCTTCTAAGACTGGACGAGGGAGGGCTGCAGTGGTAATGGGAGAGGGAGCTGGGAAAGTGGTCAGGGCCGGATTCCTGGTTAAGGTTTCTGGACATTTTCTTTTTTAAGTTAGCTATAAAAAGCCCTTGAAGATTTTATGAGTAGGAATACCCTATTCTCCCATTTAAAGAGAATCTAGTCAACAATGTGATGCTTGCTTTGAGATTGTGCCTACTCTTAAACTAACTGGGCCGTGGGTATCATGTTTAGTTAAAAAAAAAAAAAATTGAGAGGCCAGGCGGTGATGTGCCTGGTTAAGCACACATGCTACAATGCTCAAGGACCCAGGTTCAAGCCCCTGGTCTCCAACTGCAGGGGGAAAGCTTAACAAGTGGTGAAGTAGGGCTGCAGGTGTCTCTCTGTCTCTCTCCCTCTCTACCTTCTCCTCTCTAAATTTCATTTGGTCTCTATCTAATAAATAAAATATAAATAAAAATTAAAATCAATTGGTATCTATAATGAATGTATCTTTGTGCAACATGCAGGGGAAATAGAGTAAAAAAAAAACAGATAAGCTATAATGTACTAGGAAACAAAGTCTGATGTGTTACAGAAATTTGTACGTAATGAGTCAATATCAGACAAAGAGGGAAAATTGACTCTGTTTGAGAAACTCAAGGAATCCAACAAAGTATCACAGGACTTGGACAACATTTGCCAAATAAACAAAATCTCCTTGAGATTATAGGGACAGAGAATTAAGTCTTATGTAAGAAAATTAACCTTCATGCTTTCATTTTTATAAAATAACTATTACTTGAATTTAAAAGTTGAGACTATGTGGATGCATTTAAAAGCTTATCCAGATCTTTAATGCAAGTTTTTTTTAAAAAAAAATTTAAAAAACTACTTGTGGGGGGAGTTGAGCGGTAGCGCATCGGGTTAAGCACGGTGCTGCAAAGCACAAGGACCGGCGTAAGGATCCTGGTTCCAGTCCCCGGATCCCCACCTGCAGGGGAGTCGCTTCACAGGCGGTGAAGCAGGTCTGCAGGTGTCTGTCTTTCTCTCCCCATCTCTGTCTTCCCCTCCTCTCTCCATTTCTCTCTGTCCTATCCAACAACGACAACATTAACAACAACAATAACTATAACAATAAAACAAGGGCAACAAAAAGGGAATAAATAAATAAATATTTTTTAAAAACTACTTGTGCTTTAAAAGTGGTTTACAGATTATAAGATTATAGGGAATAATTCTACACTGAACCCACAACCCTCCCCACAGTAACAATCATGGTTTTCACAGTCTTAGAGACAGTTTGGTTACTTCTGTTTTTATTGTTGTTTGTTCTATTTTTGTTTTTGTAATAAGTTCATGTGTTTAACTTCTCTAGATTCCACACGTGAGTGGGACCATCTGCTAGTAGTAGTCTTTCAATTTTTTTTTTTTTGTTTTGTTTGTTTTACCAGAGCACTGCTCAGCTCTGGGTTATGGTGGTGTAGGGGATTGAACCTGGGACTTTGGAGCCTCAGGCATGAGAGTCTCTTTGCATAACCATTATGCTATCTACCCCTGCCCTTTTCACCTCTTTTTACTTACTTCACTAAGCATTATCACGCCCTGTTCCATTCATTTAGTCAAAAAGGACATGCCACCATCTTTTTAAATTGCAGAGTAGTGTTTCATGGAACACACACTCCGTAACTTCTTTATTGTTCATTATTTATCTATTTTTAGTTTTTCCACCACTCCTGTCACCAAAGGTCTGTGTCCCCGTCCCTGTAGATAACCACTATAGCTCTCCCACAGCCTTGAAAATAAGTTGATTCTTCCCCCCACATTTTTATCTTCAATTCTCTCAATTCCACACGAGTGAATCCACTCTGTAGTGTCCTTGACCTCCTGACTTGCTTCAGTGAGCCTCATCTTCTCCAGTTCCATCCACTTTATCCCAACGGACACAGCCTCATCCCTTTTTCTGGTTCATAATGCTCTGTTGGGGTAAAAAAAAAGCCCATAGCTTTTTTACCCCATAACTTCTTTATCTAGTCATCTGCCTGACCACCCCCCTCTCTTCATTTTCAAATCCACTTTACTGCCCTGTAGCAGATCACCATGTGACTCTGCCCCCTGTGCAGCTGGGTATCAGAATAAGCACTCATGCCTTCAAGTTCCTCTTACTTCCTTGCCTCCTCCAGGGCCACAGTATTTGATTTTGACACATCAAAATTTGATTTTGACTCACTTTGAGAGCATAACTAGGGCTAATGTACATTTATTTCAACTCTGTGGAAACTCTTAATAGACTTTCTTTTACCGTCTTTCCCTGTTCTCACAACCCCTTATTTCTTTCATTCCATATTACAGTAGAATAGTATTTAAATGAATAATTCAAACACCGGGGATTTATTCCAACTGCAAAAGAGGACCATCGTAAAGCTAAATTAACTTCAGAGTCTGTGCGCTGCTTGACACTGAGAAAACGTATTTGGTTAGTGTAGTAGGGGACCACGCTGATACAATCAGCCATGTCAGGGAGGGACGTCTGGTCCCTGAGACGCGTCTTCCTTCCATAAGCTGTGGCACAGATATTACACAGCATGTCGTTGTACGTGGGATGAGTGAGAAGGGTGATAGTGCGAAGGCGTCAGCTACCCAGAAACCCTTGAAGTGCCCATTAGAGTAATTCTTCCATATAATAAAGAAAGAACATGTTTTGTTTTGCTGTTTTTTTTCTTCTAAGAGCGTTAAAAACATTTAAGTGATCATTAAGGTTATTAGCTACAATTTTTCTTTTCATTCTGAAACCAGTGTTCTGTTCATCCATCTTTTCACTGTTTCCCAGTATTTATGTTTAAGATATACCTTTAGTTCCTGATTACTGAACAGTTTGCTTTCTATCTTACCATCTTTCAGCCACCAAGTGGCAGACACCACTATGACGCCATCCTGACTTCTCCAGGCAGACGACCTCACCAGTCAACATACTCTGGAACCTCCCCTCCCCAGATCCCTGCCCCACTCGGGAAAGGTAGAAACAGGCTTGGGGTTTGGATCTACCTGTTAATACCCATGTCCAGTGGAGAAGCAATTATAGAAGCCAGAACTCCTACCTTCTGCACCCCCAAAAGAATTTTGGTCCAGGGGCTGGGTGGTGGCACACTTAATTGAGTGTACATGTTAAAATGCGCAAGACACAGGTTGTAAGCCCTCAGTCCCCACCTGCATAGGAAAAAGCTTTGCAGTGCTGCAGGTGTCTCTCTGTTTCTCTCCATTCCTCTCAATTTCTGGCTGTTTCTATTCAATCAATAAATAAAGAATAAAAACTAAAAACAAATAAAAAAAAAACAAAGGATAAAGAGGGATAAAGAATAAAGAAGTTTCCATTGGAGGAAAGAGGACAGGGAACTCTGCTGGTGGGAACTGTATGGAATTGTATCTCTGTTATCTTACAATCTTGTTAATCATTATTAAATTTTTCTTTTGGAAGGACGATAAGATCCAATGATGAGAAAAAGAAATAAAATGCTTTTCACTTGATACTTCAAAGTGTAGACTCATCAAGAATTTTTCTTCCTTGAATGTCAATCTCTTGTTAAATGTTTCACATCATGGGAACCTGAATCAGATAACTTCTTGTTTCAGAATAAGAAAGCTTTAACATGCAGCTTTCCCCCAGTTTTTTTTTTCTACTTCTATCTCCTTTCTGACCCTTACTGTTGTTTAGTAGTTTATTTCCCATACTAGTAATTTCGTTATTTTTTTTCCAGATAAAAACCACAAAATAAATGCTAGTCGCAAAAAAAAAAAAAAAAAAAAAGAATAATTCTTTGGAATGAAAGCTGAGCCTTTAACTTGCTGGGAGACTGATTCAGATGACCCAGTGTTTGCTTTCACAGTTCTCCAGATTACTGCTGGACAGAGATGTGTCACTGCCGAGCCAGGAGGCATTTCTTGGTCCACTGTGGAAAGCCACTTTTAATTGAGCACGCTTTCTAAATCCTGGTGCATCATTCTTCCCTTGAATTTATTTTCTTTCCTCGACTGACCAAAGACAAGCCATTGTTTCTCTCTCTACTTCATTGTCCCGAGGAAACATACCACAAATACTCGTGTCATTGACGGCACGGTAATACACGTTGCCCAACAACGTGTCGTCAGATGGGGCTCTTCTGGGAGATTTCACTTGGAGACTCTTTAGAGTCGTTAAGAGGGAAAACTAGTTCTTAGGTTTAAAGCTCCCCTTCACCCCAGTTGGCTTGAAACTATAGACACAAAGTTTCATCTGTCAATTTAGGGGACAAGTCTTCATGAGACTCTCATGTCCACACATTTCTTGTGAGCAGAGACACACCTTCTCTGTTTCCTGACCATCTTCAGGGGTAGTTATGAGCAGAACTACTGTAAGAGGCAGAACTCCTATTCCTAGATCTTTACCCAAAGGAAATGGAAAGAAATGTTCATCGGAAAATCTGAGCAGGAGAAGTCAGACTTAGTGGTCATCAGTGTACTTTTGGCTTCACTAAATTTGAAGTTCTTTCCCCCCTGTCACATCTCATTTTGTGTGTGTGTGTGAGTCTAAGGGACAACTGACTTTATTGCCACCAGGGTTGTCACTGAGGCTTGCTGCCTGCCTGCGTAAAGTATCTGCCACTCTGACGCACAAGGTTGAGTGTGCACAGTACAGTGTGCAAGGATTCAGGTTCAAGCCTCCAGTTCTCATCTGCAGGGGGGAAGCTTCACAAGTAGTGACAAAATGGCGTGGTTAACTCTCTTTTTTGTTTTCCATTTCTCTCTGAGTTTCTCTCTGTTCTATCAAATAATAAACACACACACACACACACACACACATACACACACACACACATGAAAAAAAAAAGAATCCACCACTGTGCTGAATCTGGACGTGTGTCCAACATAAAAACATTCATCTGGGTAGACGAATAGTATAATGATTCTGCAAAAAGACTGATACTTGAGGGTTCAAAGCCCCAGGTTCAACCTCCCCACATTACAACAGCTGACCAGTGATCTGGTTTAAGGAGAAAAAAAAATTAGGGTCCAGGTGGAGGTGCACCTGATTGAGCACATGTGCTACAATATAGGAGGATCCAAGTTCAAGGCCCTGGTCCCTACCTGCAGAGGGAAAGCTTCATAAGTGGTGAAGCAGGTCTGCAGGTGTCTCTTTATCTCTCTCCCTCTCTGTCTCCTGCTTCCTCTTGATTTCTGGCTGTCTCTATTCAATAAATAAAGATAATAAATTTTAAAAAGCATTCACCTGTCTTGCCCTGTACTCTACTCTTAATAGCCTGTCAGAGATTTAAGGTGTCACCATACCTCTGAGAAACTCTCACTTTCTTTCAATAAAGCACAAAAATTAATAAATTAATATTTTTCCCTTTAACCTACCATTCCTTCAGTTATCTGTGGGGTTCTTTTATTGTTGCTGTTGTGGTTTGATGGTTTGAAATTGCTGCTACTGCAGGAAAAAGTTCATGTGTTGGAACTTAGGAAGCACTGTGGCCTTAATAAATGAGTACCAGTTACACTAGTGTAACTGAATTCTAGAAATTGCTTGAGCCAAATACTTGTATATTGTTTCTTGAGGACTACAACAGCTTGTGCCTTGGGAGAGATGCTGTTTTAAAAACTATCCTGTAATCATCTTCTGGCTAGAAGAAAGACATTTACCTTTTCCTTACTTGGTGATCATTATTTCGGCTGAAGGTTCACAAAGAGGGCCAGAGAGACACCCACTGGGTAGGACTTGTGCATGGCCATGCACTTAGCTCAGGTGTGAGCGCTGGTCCCACATCGAGGGTGCCATGGTGTCTCTCCTCTCTCTGCATTTTTATCTGAATGAAAATGTGGCCCAGAGTGGAGCAACACGGTAGAGAATGTTCCATCCTCCAAAGGGAGGATGGACAACATACTTTATGCTACACCTGAGGAAGATGGGTCCTGATATCGGGGCAGTTTGGAACATTCCTACTCATGACCACAGAATGTGAGCTCAGATCTGCAGGGATGCAGAGGTCACACAGGCTCCTAAGCTGAATATGGGCCCCAGATCACATCAAATCAATGGGGTTTACAGTCAACAATATTTACACCCCTTTGCCATATTAGGGAGCTACTCTCTTCCTTGATCCAGCTTTCTGGTCCTTTTTCCAGCCATGACATCATCTCCACAGACAATAACTTGGATCCACTGGCATATCAGATTTCAGGCTCAGGAAAAAAAACCCCACAAAACTAGTATAGCCACAGGCCCTTTGGAACATAACTAAAATATGCCTACTAGCTATCTACAAAATGGAGACCCCCCCCCAACTCTTCATCTGCACTATTTCCGCCTTTAGGTTCATGACTAGCCAACAATTTGTTTGGCTTTGTATGCTAACTCTCTTTTCAGCCACCAGGTTCCAGATGCTAGCATGATGCCAACCAGGCTTCCCTGGACAGACAACCCCACCAATGTGTCCTGGAGCTCCGATTCCCCAGAGCCCTTCTCCACTAGGGAGAGAGAGAGACAGGCTGGGAGTATGGATCCACCTGTCAATACCCATGTTCAGCGGGGAAGCAATTACAGAAGCCAGACCTTCTACCTTCTGCATCCTATAATGATCCTGGGTCCATACTCCCAGAGGGCTAAAGAATAGGAAACCTATCAGGGGTAGGGGTGGGATATGGAGTTCTGGTTGTGGGAACTGTGTGGAGTTGTACCCCTCTTATCCTATGGTTTTGTCAGTGTTTCCTTTTTATAAATAAAAAAAAAGTGGTCTGGAGTAGTGCAACCACACACCACGTGAACTAGCAGAGCTTAGTAGGGGTGTAGTTTATAATTATCAGGGTGTGTGTGTGTGTGTTTTCCTAGCCTTGCTCTTGTGTTTCTTGGTCCTTTTTGTTTACTATTTCTTGTAAATGGAACCCTGTCTCCCTGACTAAATACATGATTGACTTCAAGTTTTAGCTTAAATGGCACCTTTTAGAGACATCTGTTGTTTTGGGCCCAACATCCACTCATATGTCTTTTACTGAGAGCATGACCCAATTTTCCACTGAAGTTAGATCTTCTTCTGCTTTGAAGTTTGTGGTTTGGGTGGGAAGGACCCTATGGTTACGACCTTAATTGACTTGGAACATTAAGTGTATTCCACTGCTCTGACCACACTCACTGGCTAAGGGATTGATCTGTAGCCCAGCCATAGCAGAGCAGATGTGAGAAAAAACAAAATGAGGGTATCTGAGAAAAAAAAAAAAAAGCTAAATACTGGTTAAGTTCAGGAGTGGTAGTGTGTTTGCATTGGTGTGCGTATGTGAGGTACTGAGATTGTACGGATCCTATGGGTAAGTTTAGCAGAGATAGGAGGTGGGTTAAAAATGATCTAGTCTCTTGTGGTCCAGGAGGTGGCGCAGTGGCTAAGGCACTAGACTCTCAAGCATGAGGTCCTGAGTTCAACCCCTGGCAGTACATGTACCAGAGTGATGTCTGGTTCTTTCTCTGTCTCCCTCCCTCTGTCTCATAAATTGAATACCTTTTAAAAGGAAAGAACTTCTAGAATAACTTTGAGTTGATGGGCCAAAGCTCAGAGTAATGCTCTCATTCTCTCACTCTAATAAATAAGTCTTAAAAAGACAAAGAACAGGAGTCGGGTGGTAGCTCAGCGGGTTAAGCGCAGGTGGTGCAAAGCACAAGGACTGGCATAAGGATCCCAGTTCGAGCCCCCGGCTCCCCACCTGCAGGGGAGTCGCTTCACAGGCGGTGAAGCAGGTCTGCAGGTGTCTATCTTTCTCTCCCCCTCTCTGTCTTCCCCCCCTCTCTCCATTTCTCTCTGTCCTATCCAACAACGATAACATTAATAACCACAACAATAATAACCATAACAATAAAACAACAAAGGCAACAAAAGGGAATAAATAAATAAATATTTAAAAAAAAGAAGTTCTTCTAGAATTATTTTGAGCTGTTGGGCCAAAACCTACAAGATATTAGTCCTATTTCCAGTAAAGCTAAAAATATATATTATTTAAGTGGGTTATTGTCATTTATGACAGAGTTCTTTTTTCCTTTCTTCTTAAAATTTATTGATAAAATGGAAATATTGACAAGATCATAGGATAAGAGGGGTATAACTCCACACAGTTCCCACCACCAGAACTCCCTATCCCCGCCCCTCTCCTAATAGCTTTCCTATTCTTTATCCCTCTGGGATCATGGACCCAGGATCATTATAGGATGCAGAAGGTGGAAGGTCTGACTTCTGTAGTTGCTTCCCCGCTGAACATGGGCAGTGACAGGTCGATCCATACTCCCAGCCTGTCTCTTTCTCTAATGGGGCAGAGTTCTTGGGAAGCGTGGCTCCAGGACACATTGGTGGGGTTGTCTGCCCTGGGAAGTCAGGTTGGCGTTATGGTAGCAGCTGGAACTTGGTGGCTGAAAAAACATTAAGATATAAAGCAGAACAAATTGTTAAATAACTGGGAACCTAAAGGCAAGAATATTGCAGATGAAGATTTGGGGTCTCCATTTTGGAAAAAGCTAGAAGGTCTATCTTTGGTATATTTCAAGGGGCCCAATACACTACTAGTTTTTGCCAGAGCCTGATAGCTAACATGTAGGTGGATCCAAGTTATTGTCTGGGGAGACGGTGTCATAGTTGGGAAAAGGACTATAAAGCTGGATCAGGAAAGAGAGTAGCTCCCAAATATGAGGAAACTATATAAATATTGTTAACTGCATCCCTGTAGGCCTGAGCTCACATTCTGTGGTCACGACTAGGAACATTCTAGGCTGCACTAACTTCAGGACCCGTCTTCCTCAGGTGGCAGAGTATGTTGCCCCAACCTCCCTTCTGATAATGGAACAGTTCCTACCATTGTTGATCCACACTGAGGGAAAAGTCCTGTAGGGGCCCACAAAGGGTCCATTATGTTGTTTCTGATGGAGACGACCAGCGACAGTGGAGAGAGGCATCTATTAGTGGTCTAGGCCTATCAATGACATAGAGTTCTAATCAGTGTTGATAATCAGAGTTAATTTTTTTTCTTTGCTTCCAGGGTTATCACTGGGGCTCGGTGTGGGCGCTATGAATCCACTGCTCCTGGCAGCCAATTTTTTTTTTTCTATTTTATTCTACAGGACAGGGAGAAATTGAGAGAGGAGGGGGGAATAGAGAGGGAGAGAGAAAGTGTGAATTGTTCTAATGTCTTCGTTCAATGGTCGGTCCCTTCTTCACACTGCCACCTATTACAAAACCTGTTTACTTCCTTTATGTTAGTTACCAAAGACTGTAGTTATCTTCTTGATTTCTTTTCTTGTCTATTGTTTGTCTCAGCTACAAGGTGTTCAGTTGTGGAAACTAGTAGACCTAGTTCACGAAATATCATTAGCACCTATGGCAGTGAATGAGAAAGTGGAAGTAAGCTTTTTGGGTGAGTTTAGTAGGGAATTTTCTGTAGATTCAAAATGCGTTTTCTCCCGTCCACCCCTTTAAGCCTTTGTGCAAAATCAAGAGAGATGGTCATTAGACTGCATGTGCTACCCAGGGTGAATCCTCAAAGTTTCTTTCCAAACAAAATGGACTAATTTTCCTGTAAGTCAGCATTTACAAGAAGTTTTATTATTTTAACCAACCACAGTAACCTTTCAGAGTTTCATAGTTTGGTTTCAAAGGACATTTTACCATGTGCTTTTAATTTTAAAAAGACACACAGTTGAAAATACTTTGAAATGGAACTTAGCTTTGCAACAGGAACATAGTTTTGTCCAAAAAAAAAAAAAAAGTGACCCAATAGGTTAGAATTTTTTTTTTTTGGTAATAAAAGTGATGGTAAAAAACAACAAAAAGCTTTTTGTGGTAGTTGCAGATAATGACTGAATGAAATGAGCTACAAACATAGTGAAATTAGTTGATATGCTGAAGAAATACCTTGGAGAAGAATATTATGTGCTTCTAATTCTGTCAGTAATATTTGTGACTGTTACCTGCTACATAGCAAATAACAGCAAAGGATTATCTGTGTTTTTTTTTTCATATTCTTAAATATAATCTGTTCTCAGATGGGAGAAGGTAATTTAAAGTGTATATTTTATCATTATTCTCACAAAGCAGTGTTCGATTCTGGAGAGGCAAACATAATACTTTTTCTACTTTTCATATCAAATCTTTCTCTCCAGTACTGAACAATACTCATTTGTTCCGCTCCATCACCCAAATTAACTGAGTAGCTACTATATGCCAACCACTGTGTTAAACGTACACTAGAATCCTACCTCCCAAGATACCTATGGTTTAATGTGGTAATTATTCCTAGCATGTATTTTAAATTTTAGATGTGTTAATTACAGGACATTTAAAACTATTAAACTCTTCCACATGTCTAATGGTAGCGATCTGTCACTGAAATGTATTATATGTCCATGCAGGAAGTGGATTTAATCTAGATTTCTGGGACTATGATAATAAAGATATTCTAGTGTAAATTCCTTGTGTTAGATAATAGCAGAAGAAAACAAGCTCAGAAAATGGAGATTCATTCCATTTTGATGCCTGGGGAAAATGACACCCTGAAAATGAAATAAAGTCTATTTCATTCTGGGATAACAAAGTCATAGAGGCATTTTTGTAAACAGGTATCATTGAAGTGCTGCTGTTTTGTCTTTGAATGAATGAAAGAAAGAAAGAAAGAAAGAGAGAAAGAGAGAGAAGCAAAAAATGATTTTAGGAATTTCAGAAACCAAACAGCAAGAAAGACAGATATCTATTACTTCCAGAAAGAAGCAGAAGCCTAGATAATTTTAGCAGGCCATAAAATTTGTGTGGGATTAGGTTCCCAACAAGACAGTTCATTAAACCATTTATCCTACTATGTAATTCCTATGAGCCTCTTGTTGCCTTTTGTAATCATGAAGCATTCAGGGTGACCTGTCACCTTGCAAAGGTTAGTTGTAGTTTCACCTTCAAGAATGCCTGACATGGCAACTCTGTCTGAAGGAAAGCTTCCCTTTCTATCCTGCCATGAACAAAGACAGAATTTGAATTTTACATAAGAAACACATTGTCCAAAATGAGTATGATTCATTTATCTCAAGGACTAGCCCTTGAAAGGACTGCCAACCCTTTTTTTTTTTTTTTTTTTTTCCCTCCAGGGTTATTGCTGGGTTCGGTGCCTGCACCATGAATGCACGGCTCCTGGAGGCCATTTTTTCCCCCTTTTGTTGCCCTTGTTGTTGTAGCCTCGTTGTGATTATTATTATTGCCATTGTTGACGCTATTCGTTGTTGGATAGGATAAAGAGAAATGGAGAGAGGAGGGGAAGACAGAGAGGAGGAGAGAAAGACAGACACCTGCAGACCTGCTTCACCACCTGTGAAGCGACTCCCCTGCAGGTGGGGAGCCGGGGGCTCGAACCGGCATCCTTAAGCCGGTCCTTGTGCTTTGCGCCACATGCACTTAACCCACTGCGCCACCACCCGACCCCCGGACTGCCAACTCTTTTAGGACACCGTGGTCTCCGTAACTGCCTAGTCTCCCTCCTGATGGACGGAGATGTAGATCTCCAGCTTCTCCTGTTCTGTGAGCTTCTCCAGTGGCACTGAATCAGTTCCTTTGTTAGCAAGGATTGATTTTTTGCATTTGTAGCCAGAGAATCTTAATTGATGCATTTTCTGATGAGACCCATTTTATTAAAGGTAAAACACCATATACTAGTTTCTTATTACTATTTAAAACTAAGGATAGTAATTCTAAGAGCTAACAAAATTTAGCAAGTACATGTCACTATGCTGGACTGGCCCAATTCTCACAGTAGCCATATGACATCAAATAACTGAGGCTCAGATAAAGAAACTTGATCCAGGGATGAGGAAGATAGTTCACCAAGTAGGGCATGTACCTTGCCATGCTTCTGGCTTGCAACATCTCTTTCCTTTTCTCTCTCTGAAGGAAAAAAGTCAGTCCAGAGACAGTAAAATCACACACATGCAAAGCCCCAGCTCCAGAAAGGAAGAAAGAAAGAAAGAAAGAAAGAAAGAAAGAAAGAGAGGAGAGAGAGGTAAAGAAACGAAAAACAAATAAAAAGGAAGAAATGGGGGGGGCAGGCAGTAGTGCAGTGGGTCAAATGCACATGGCGCAAAGCGCAAGGACTGGCATAAGGATCCTGGTTTGAGCCCCCGGCTCCCCACCTGCAGAGGAGTCGCTTCACAGGTAGTGAAGCAGGTCTGCAGGTGTCTGTCTATCTTTCTCTCCCCGTGTCTGTCTTCCCCTCCTTTCTCTATTTCTCTCTGTCCTGTACAACAACAACAGTGTAAAAAAGATGGCTAACAGGAGCAGTAGATTCATAGTGCAGGCACTGAGCCCCAGCGATAAGCCTGGAGGGTAAACAAATAAACAAACAAAAATGGACGGGGGGAGAAATGAAAATTGTTATAGTTGACACATGATTAAATCAAGGTAAACCAGACAGTCTAGCAACAAATTCTGTTCTCTTTATAAAATTCTTCCTTGGGTCTAAAAAAAAATCCTTTAAATCAATAGAAAACGTTACAGTGCAAGTGATCTGACTGCTTAGTGTTTTGCACTTCACATCTGGCACAACCTGATCTCATCTGTCTTGAAAATCTTTGTTAAAACATGGGCATGAGGGGAGTCGGGCTGTAGCGCAGCGGGCTAAGCGCACGTGGCGCAAAGCACAAGGACCGGCATAAGGATCCCAGTTCGAGCCCCCAGCTCCCCACCTGCAGGGGAGTCGCTTTACAGGTGGTGAAGCAGGTCTGCAGGTGTCTATCTTTCTCTCCCCCTCTCTGTCTTCCCCTCCTCTCTCCATTTCTATCTGTCCTATCCAACAACGACAACAACAATAATAACTACAACAATAAAACAACAAGGGCAACAAAAGGGAATAAATAAAATATTTAAAAACAAACAAACAAACAAAAAAACATGGGCATGAGGAATAACAGTCTTTGCTTTCCAGCTGCTCATGGCATCACAGTGAACCAAGAGGGACACTTCAGTTCTCCTTGCTGCCTCTGTGGGTTCTGGGAGGAATGACAGTTCCTGATTTTCTAGACTAGCCCTTAGTGAGTCACCAAATGGTCAACTGGGCTTCTCCCTTAGATGTGCAGAGGAACTATTGAGCTATGTTTTTATACTAAGAAATCTACACTACACATTTGAAATGAATGTTCAGTTTTCTGCTTTTCCCCAAACCTGGATTCTCTGCTTTCTTTGTACCTTAATTCTACCCACTTGTCTATTCCACTCAGTGCATATTCAATTAAACATGCAGCTAATGAAGGGTCACGGGAGACAACGACTGTGTCAGAATTTCCTCTGCTACTCGATGCTCATCACCTCATGACGGGAAACCTCTCTGACGGACAAAGTATCAGAAAGTCCCTTATCAACATGCACGTCCCTTGGTCCATTCTTTTTCTTTTTCTTCTTTTTTTAAAAAGTTTCTTTATTGGGGAATTAATGTTTTACCATAAACAGTAAATACAATAGTTTGTACATGCATAACATTTCCCAGTTTTCCATATAACAATACAACCCCCACTAGGTCCTCTGTCATCCTTCTTGGACCTGTATTCTCCCCTCCCACCCACCTACCCACCCCACAGTCTTTTACTTTGGTGCAGTACACTGATTCCAGTCCAGGTTCTACTTAGTGTTTTCTCTTCTGATCTTGTTTTTCAACTTCTGCCTGGGAGTGAGATCATCCCATATTCATCCTTCTCTTTCTTACTTATTTCACTTAACATGATTTTTTCAAGGTCCATCCAAGATCGGCTGAAAACGGTGAAGTCACCATTTTTTACAGCTGAGTAGTATTCCATTGTGTATATATACCACAACTTGCTCAGCCACTCATCTGTTGTTGGACACCTGGGTTGCTTCCAGGTTTTGACTATTACAAATCGTGCTGCTAGAAACATATGTGTACACAGATCTTTTTGGATGGGTGTGTTGGGTTCCTTAGGATCTATCCCCAGGAGAGGAATTGCAGGATCATAGGGTAGATCCATTTCTATCCTTCTGAGAGTTCTCCAGACTGTTCTCCACAGAGGTTGGACCCATTGACATTCCCACCAGCAGTGCAGGAGGGTTCCTTTGACCCCACACCCTCTCCAGAACTTGCTCCTGTTACTCTTGGTCCATTCTAGATCTTAGAGGTATGATTCAGGAATCTGTTTCTGATGCCATCTTCGCTGCTGGTTGTGCTAAGGGAAGAATTCTAAGAGGCTTAGGTTCTTTGACTTTTATGATGGTTCCCAACTTCTCTGTACCCTAATATCTCACTCTGTAGATTGGAGAAACAAGGCCAACACTGGCCTTCTTATAGGTTGTTGAGTAGCTGATGTGTTGAAGACATGTGGATGAAAGTGCTTTGCTATTATTATTTTCTTTAAAAAATGTTTTTTTTATTTTGGATAAAGACAGAGATAAATTGATACAGAAGTGGGAGGTAGAGAGAGAGAGAGAGACCTGCAGTACTGCTCCACCACTCATGAAGCTTCCCCCCTGCAGGTGGAGACTGGGGGCTTGAACTCAGGTCCTTGCACACTGTGACATGTGAGCTCTATTAAGTATACCACTGCCCAGCCTTATTATTATTTTCCAGGGGAGAACATTTATAATGGATGTTTTTATCTCATCAAGGAGATGGAGTACGGATACCACAGTCCACAAAGCTGTCTCAGATTCCAATGGTCTAGAACATGGTTACACAGACTTGATGCCAGAGCTGGATCCAGAAATGATTGTGAAGTCAGTCTTAACCTAGAAGTGATTGTGAAGTCAGTCTTGATCTAGAAATGATTGTGAAGTCAGTCTTGACCTAGAAGTGATTGTGAAGTCAGTCTTGATCTAGAAATGATTGTGAAGTCAGTCTTGATCTAGAAATGATTGTGAAGTCAGTCTTGATCTAGAAATGACTGTGAAGTCCGTCTTGACCTAGAAGTGATTGTAAAGTCAGGCTTGATCTAGAAGTGATTGTGAAGTCAGTCTTGATCTAGAAGTGATTGTGAAGTCAGTCTTGATCTAGAAATGACTGTGAAGTCAGTCTTGATCTAGAAGTGATTGTGAAGTCAGTCTTGATCTAGAAATGACTGTGAAGTCAGTCTTGACCTAGAAGTGATTGTGAAGTCAGTCTTGATCTAGAAATGATTGTGAAGTCAGTCTTGATCTAGAAATGATTGTGAAGTCAGTCTTGATCTAGAAATGACTGTGAAGTCAGTCTTGATCTAGAAGTGATTGTGAAGTCAGTCTTGATCTAGAAATGACTGTGAAGTCAGTCTTGACCTAGAAGTGATTGTAAAGTCAGGCTTGATCTAGAAGTGATTGTGAAGTCAGTCTTGCCAGTCATACAGGAAATTCTAATCTTATTCAAATTATAATCATCTTATTCTCCAGTAAAATATATATATTGGGTTGATTTGTTTCTTTAAGATACCAATTACTCCCTGAGAAGCAAGCTTGCTATTATTATTATTTATTATTATTATTTTACCATTCTTCTTTTAGAGAGCATTATGTTGTGTTCAAGGCCATGAATATTTTGGGATTTGAGATAGCAAACAATCTTGACATTTTGGGTTAACGTTTGCAAAACGGCAAGGAGACACATCAGAAAAGAATTGAAGGAAGTCTGAAAGCAAAAGAAGATAAAACCTTGAATGTTTCAGCCTTACACAAGCTGGGAGCTCTCATTATCTAACGCCTCCAGTGACGTAGCCCAGATATCAGACTCACACTGGTCAAAAATAAACACGCCTCAATCTGAAAACAACTCAGTCACTGGCTAGAGTTTGGTGTTAGGGGAAACATGTCTTGTCTGTTTCATCTTTGTTAACTACTTAATAGTCAGTACATAGACACTGGAAAACACATTCATTATTTAGTTTCTATTTATTAGGAAGAAGTGAAAGAGAAGAAGAAAGAGAGGAAGAAAGATATGAGCTAGCTACCCTTATTTTTAGGGAGACAAACTGCTTAGTTAAGGCTTACAGCAAGGGGGTGGAAATGTTACATGTGGGCTGATTTAATAGGCCTCCTATTCCCTACATAGAAGTCGGAGTTTCTTTTGTCAGCCTTAATCATTTAGTAAGTATTCTAGTATTAATATGTGAATCAATGTAACCTAAACATCTAGTATGGGGCTGAGGAGACAGCATAATGGTTATGCAAAAAGACTCATGCCTGAAGCACTAAAGTCCCAGGTTCAGTCCCCAGCACCGCCATAAACCAGAGCTGAGCAGTGCTCTGGCAAAAAAATAAAAAACAAAAAACCCAAGTACAGCATCTGCAGGCATATGTGAACCCTGACACCATTCCTTCTCCCACAGACTCGCCTGCTTCCAGCGTGCCTGCCAACGACGGATGGCACAGGAGAACAGCTGGCTCAGCTCTTACTAGTGAGAAGAAAAAGATCCCAGTTAAGTTTTCAGTTTTTGCTGATTCCATGCACTTGAACTGTATTTAGAAATTTTAGATGGAAAAAGCCTTCTAAACCAGAAAGAGTTGGATCTTTGCTAGTATAGGCAAAACAACTCAAAACTTGTTTTTGCAGGGCTGTGAACCCAAGTGCCAATTTTCATGATTAAAACCATACACTCCCACACAAAAACCAACTCAAAGCCAACCAAAGACTTAGATGTTAGACCAGAGACTGTAGACTCCATAGATGAGGAGGCCAGGTGGTAGCACACTTGGTAAAGCAGCACATCCACGAACAAGGAACTGAGTTCAAGCCTCCAACCTGCATCTGTAGGGGTAAGCTTCACAAGCAGTAAAGCAGTGCTGCAGATGGCCTCGTTCTTCCTCACTACCCTCTCAATTTCTCTCTCTCTCTCTCTCTCTTTTCTCCTTTGGGATTATCACTGGGGCTCAGTGTTGGCTTCTTCTTCTAGCGTTTGCCCTTCTTCCGTAGCCAGTCAACAGCGTCAGGTTGAGCCTGATGTCTGCTTGTTGCTGGCTCTGAAAGTGACTGGGATCCATGTGGATTCAGTCGGCTAGGAAGGATCGTCAGTTTCCCCAATGAATGGATCCTCACAGGATGCACCACGAGAAGGTCGATCCAATGCATCCCAGTGTTGGCACTATGAATCCACTGCTCCTGGAGGCCGAGCTCCCATTTTATTGGACAGGACAGAAAGAGATTGAGAGAGGAGGGGAATATGTGTGTGTGTGTGTGTGTGTGTGTGTGTATGCACATGCATACACACACACACACACACACACACATATATATAGTGAGAGAGAGAGAGAGAGCTGCAGGCCTGCTTTATCACTTGTGATGAAGCAGGAAGCAGGTAAGGATAGGGGCTCAAACCCAGATCTTTGCGCTGGTCCTTGTACTTCGTACTATGTGCACTTAACTGGGTATGCCATCACCTGGCTGCCCTCTCTCTTTATTAACAAAAAAGAAAAAAAAAATACCACCCCAAACAGTGGAGTTATCATGTAGCTACCAAACTCTAATGAAACCTTAGTGGCAACTAAATATATAGATAGATAGATAGATAGATAGATAGATAGATAGATAGATCTGCCAACGCCCATGTCAAACGGAGAAGCAATTACAGAAGCCAGACCTCCCACCTTCTGCTCCCCATAAAGAATTTGGCTCCGTGCTCCCAGAGGGATAAAGAACAGGGAAGCTTCTAGTGGAGGGGATGGGACATGGAACTCTGGTGGTGGGAAGTGTATGGAATTGTCCCCCTGTTATCTTACGATCTTGTTCATCATTATTAAACCACTAATAAAAAATTTTTAAAAAAAGAATTTTGGTCCATACCCCTAGAGGTAAAAAATAGGAAACCTTCTAATAGAGGGGAGGGGACATGGAACTCTGGTGGTGGGAAGTGTATGGAATTGTCCCCCTGTTATCTTACGATCTTGTTCATCATTATTAAACCACTAATAAAAAATTAAAAAAAAAAGAATTTTGGTCCATACCCCTAGAGGTAAAAAATAGGAAACCTTCTAATAGAGGGGAGGGGACATGGAACTCTGGTGGTGGGGACTGTGTGGGATTGTATCCCTCTTATTCTACAGTCTTGCTAATCATTATTAAAACACTAATACAAAATTAAAAAAACAATATGGACAAAAATCTCGAAAGAACTCATACAGCTCGACAAAAGTGGGAACTAAATAGTTTTCTTTCTTTTTTTAAAATTTTTAAAAAATATTTATTTTCCCTTTTGCTGCTCTTGTGGTTACTGATGTCATTGTTGTTCAATAGGACAGAGAGAAATGGAGAGAGGAGGGGAAGATAGAGACGGGGAGAGAAAGACAGACACCTGCAGACCTGCTTCACCGCCTGTGAAGCGACTCCCCTGCAGGTGGGGAGCCGGGGGCTCGAACCGGGATCCTTATGCTGGACCTTGCGCTTTGTGCCACGTGCACTTATCCCGCTGCACCACCACCTGACTCCCCTAGATAGTTTTCTTAAAGAAGAGATACACATGGCCCACAAACGTGAACAAATGCTCTCCTTCACTTATCATTGGAGAAATGCAAATTGAAATGACGCTGCGATACCATGTCACACCTGAGAGAAAGGCTGACATGAGCTAAACAGGAGATGGCCGCTGTCGGCAAGGTTGTGGGGAGGGGAAAAAGGACTTTGCTACACTGCTGATGGGAATGCAAACTGAGAGCTCCTTGGAAGACTGTATGGAAAGTCCTTAAACACTTTCAAAAGCTTTTTTTTTTCTTTTAAATAAGTATCTACAAAAGGAATGCAAGATGATGAAGTCTGAATCCTTTCCCATCTATACTTGTAGACTTTTTGCTGTTAGCTGCGGTATCTATTCCGGTCACACACAGGATCGCACTGGAGTCCTGGAAGACAGCCAAATATTTTGTTGAAGTGGTTGGCAGTTTCTGAAGTAAAGGAAATTCCTGCTTGAAGGGGCCCGTTTGCTCTGTAAAATTACATTTGCTGGAGTGGGTATATGGCTCGCCCTGGTAATGGTAGGAGAAGATGTCCTGTAGCGCCAGTTCTAACAGGTTGTTCACAATGAGCCGAGAGCAAGGCAGCCCATGAGGCGGAGGGGCAGAAGGGCCGGGTCCACCTGCCAGCTGGAGTCTCAGCCTCTCCAGACCTGTCCAGCGAGCTTGCTTGTGGAAGCAGCTAGCACCTTGAGGGGTGGGAGGGAGAAACCAGGCTGGAAATACAGTGGCCTTACCCGCCCCCATGAGCGTGGCCCGACTCTGGTCTCCTAAAGCTGACCCATTGTGGCCAGTGTTTGCCAACTATATGTTGTGGGCGTTTGTACGCAAACTGGAAATCAGAAATATGGATTGTCATGTCTGGCTGCAATTTTTAAGCTTAAAAATGAAAACCAGAGGCCCAGGAGGTGGCACAGTGGATGAAACATTGAACTCTCAAGCATGAAGTCTGATCCCTCACATCGCCATGTTACCAGATGTGGTGCTCTGGTTCTCACTCCTTCCCTCTCTTCTCTCTCTTTGGTGTTAGTAAATAAATACATTTTCAAAAAGATGTTTTTAAGACTTCATTTAATTTGATACGACAGAGAGAAATTGAGAGCGGTGGGGGAGAGAGAGAGAAAGAGAGAGAGGGAGAGAGAGACCTGTAGCACTGCTTCACCACTTGTGAAGCTTTTCCCCTGCAGGTGAGGACTGGGGGCTTGAACCCTGGTCTTTGGGCATTGTAACATGTGCACTTAACCAGGAGCACTGCCCAGCCTCAGTATTTTTTTTTTTTTCTTTTTAAAGAACACCAAACTGCTCTTCTACGTTCTATGACTCAGAGAGCGCAATTCTGTCAATTTCTTGATCCCTGAAACAATGGGAGTGCGGCATTAGAGGAACGCTTCTCAAGAAATCAGACACTGAAGAACTTGAAGACATTTTCCTCAGGTTCTTTATGTTGCAGTGTGTGTGTGTGTTTAGTTCTAGAGTATATTTAACATTATTGTTGACCCTAACAGGAATAAAAGTTCTTATGATGCCAGTCTATAACTGAAAGATGTTTTTATAATTTGTCTTAGAAAGATTTTGTAAAAAATTTGACATATTTTTTGCTGATTTTCATAAAAGGGGCCTAGTCTTTGCTTAGCACCAGAAACACTGAGTTCTTAAGAAAGTTACTTTAGCTGAGGGATTTATATTTATTTTGGTATTTGTATTTAGATACTTATTTTTAATGAATGAGAGACCAGAGTACTGCTCTGTTCTGGCTTACAGTGGTGCTGGGGTTTGAACCTGGGACCCCAGGACCTCAGGATCTCAGGACCTCAGGCATGAAAGTCTTATATATACCCAGTATGCTATTTTCCCGGCCCAGATGTATAATGTCTCCTTCAGAAGGTTGTTAAGAATAAATAAAAGAGGACAATATTTATGAAATCTTTGTTATGCAGTAGATGCTAAATATTAGTTCTCTTACCTTGGTGAAATATTTTTCCCTTATTTCTTGGGGGAATACATGGAGGTACAAAACAGATATAAAAATACCAATTATAGATACATCAAGCGAGATTTTCTTCTCAAGAAGATAGAATGTTTATAGGGTGTTGTGGACTTATGTCAGGTTTTGAGATAAACTATACATAGTTGTGATGTAACTCGGGGTTCATTGAGAAGGAATCTCATCATTGTTAAGTAGATTGTCTTAGATACTGCAAGTGTAACTGGACTGTTAAGACAAGTGGGTATTAAAATCATTGATCAGAAGATGTTGAAAGGAATTGAAAGTTACCTGTCAAAAAAGTTTCTTCCTATGTCCCTTCAGGAGACATTTCTAGTTCTCTCTCTCTCTCTCTCTCGCTCTCGCTCTCTCTGGCCTCCAGGGTTATCGCTGGGGCTTGGTGCCTGCACTGTGAATCTACTGCTCCTAGCGGTCTCACCCCACTTGTTTTTTATGGATAGGACAGAGAGAAATTGAGAGGGGAGAGAGAGATAGAGAAAGCTGAAGATTCAGAACTCTGGTGGTGGGAATGAAGTGGATTTATACCCATTGACATGTAATTTTGTAAATCAGTATTAAATCACTAATAAAACCTTAAAAAAAGATAGAGGAGAGAAATATAGACACCTGCAGACCTGCTT